>NW_028055541.1:0-399 GCF_054177405.1 Leptonychotes weddellii
GTCTACCGCACTGACCTCTGCTCTCCCAGCACCTGCCAACTGGGCTCCTCTCTCTCCAGTGGCTGTCAGGAGACCTGCTGTGAGCCCACCAGCTGCCAGACATCCCGTGTGGTGTCCAGCCCCTGCCAGATGTCCTGCTACCGCCAGAGGACCTCCAGGCTCTGCAGTCCCTGCTGGACTGCTTACCCTGGGTCTATGGACATTGGGTCCAGCAGCTGTTGCTCCCTGGGCTATGGATCCAGAAGCTGCAACTCACTGGGCTGTGGATCCCAGGGCTTCAGACCCCTGGGTTTTAGAGTCTATGGCTTCCCTTCCCTGAGTTATGGATCCAGTTTCTGTCACCCAATCTATTTTCCTTCCAGGAGTTTCCATTCATCTTGTTACTGGCCACGCTGTAGA
>NW_028055542.1:0-399 GCF_054177405.1 Leptonychotes weddellii
TACTCTGAGGGGAAGAGCCCAAACCTTGATGTCTACTCAACGTTTACCTGTCTTACGGAACTGTTGGTTCCTGGGTGACCTGGGTATTACGCATTTTTTTTGGATTTCGTAAGATTATTTTGCAGTAACTGCAATATTTAAGAGCATTAGGCAAGGTCTGTAAGAATAGCCAAGACCTGATTCATATAGAGGTCATTAACTTTCTTCTAAATTTTTAACTACATAGACTTCGTAATTTAGGAGTGTATCCACGTAATGCTTGGAGTCTCCAGAGATTTATGGTACCATGCATGATTTATATTTGTTTTCCCTTTTTCAAGTGTCACAAATGAAATTTAAAAAGAGCAATGCATGATCTTTGGGAAAGGCCCAGGCTTCATGTATATAACTGGCATGTCC
>NW_028055543.1:0-399 GCF_054177405.1 Leptonychotes weddellii
TTTTTTTTTAAAGATTTTATTTATTTATTTATTATTTGAGAGAGAGAGGGTGAGAGACAGAGAGCACGAGAGGGGAGAGGATCAGAGGGAGAAGCAGACCCCCCGTTGAGCAGGGAGCCCAATGTGGGACTCGATCCAGGGACTCCAGGATCATGACCTGAGCTGAAGGCAGTCGCTTAACCAACTGAGCCACCCAGGCACCCTTATTTCCTTTTCTTGTCTAATTAGTGTGATTATGATTTTCATTACCATGTTGAATAGTAGTAGGAGTGGTCACCCTTGTTTTTGTCTTGATCTTGGAGAAAAAGCTTTCAACTTTTTACCATTGAGCAAGATGTTGGTTGTGGGCTTATTATATATGGTCTTCATTATGTTGAAGTACGTTTCTTCTGTATCCAA
>NW_028055544.1:0-399 GCF_054177405.1 Leptonychotes weddellii
TATACTTCTTCCAAATTCATGCACACCCTTGACACTTCCACTCTGGTGGTAAAAGGGCAGCACTAAAGGCAGCATAAGAAGAGATGATAGAATAACTGAAATTGGGGCGCCTGGGTGGCTCAGTCGTTAAGCGTCTGCCTTCGGCTCAGGTCATGATCCCAGGGTCCTGGGATCGAGCCCCGCATCGGGCTCCCTGCTCCGCGGGAAGCCTGCTTCTCCCTCTCCCACTCCCCCTGCTTGTGTTCCCTCTCTCGCTGTGTCTCTCTCTGTCAAATAAATAAATAAAACCTTTAAAAAAAAAAAGAATAACTGAAATTGAACACAGCTCCCCAATTAATAAAATTTATTTTAGTAGTAACAGTAGTATTGATATTCATAACAAATGTATTGAATAACCAA
>NW_028055545.1:0-399 GCF_054177405.1 Leptonychotes weddellii
AGTTAACCATAGAGTTGAGGGTCCATTTCTGGGTTCTCTATTTTGTTCCATTGATCTATGTGTCTATTTTTGTGTTAGTACCATACTGCCTTGATGATTACAGCTTTGTAATATAGCTTGAAGTCAGGCATTGTGATGCCTTCAGCTTTGGTTTTCTTTTTTTTTTTTTTTTAAAGATTTTATTTATTTATTTGAGAGAAAGAGAGAATGAGAGAGAGCACATGAGAGGGGGGAGGGTCAGAGGGAGAAGCAGACTCCCTGCCGAGCAGGGAGCCCGATGCGGGACTCGATCCCGGGACTCCAGGATCATGACCTGAGCCGAAGGCAGTCGCTTAACCAACTGAGCCACCCAGGCGCCCTGGTTTTCTTTTTCAACATTCCTCTGGAGATTTGGGGTCT
>NW_028055546.1:0-399 GCF_054177405.1 Leptonychotes weddellii
CTGCAGTTGATATACAGTGGGTGCTCAGTAAGTGTTTGTTGAATGAATAGAAAACCATACATATACAGTTCACTTTTTCTGACTCAGTGTAGTATTGCAGAGATAGGGGACGCCTAGAGCAGTGGTTCCCAAAGGGTAGTCCCCAGACCAGCAGTGTGGTGTCAGCTGGGAATTTGATAAAAACACAAATTCCCCCTCTCCTCTACCCCAAATCAGCGACTATGGAATGACAGTGATTTTGATGCACACTGAAGTTTGAGCACCACTCATCAAAAAAGATCCTTTAACATGGAGGTGGTTTTTTCCACTTCCCATGCTAATGGAATAAGAATTCTATGCCTGTAATTCCTTTACTATCTCACTGAGAAAAGTCCTGAGACAGGCTTTAACCAGTCTCAC
>NW_028055547.1:0-8722 GCF_054177405.1 Leptonychotes weddellii
CTTTTGCAGGAGCGGGTTTAGCTGACAACCTCGCCGACCTCCTCTTGGGCTCCTCCTTGGCCGCCCCCTCGGCGGAGCTGACCTTCCTCTTGGGCATCGTGGCGGCGGGGCGGGCGCGTGCCGGGTGCCTCCGGGCCGCGGCGCGCCGAGAGCCTTCGCGAAGCTGGGCTGGCTGGCCGCTACCGCTCCTCCCGCCGCCGAGCTGCTGCGACCCGCCCTGGATGAATGTACTCTTAAATGCGTTCACTCACAATACCAAGGAGGAGTTAACCCTACCTTGGCTGATGAATTCACTGATGCTCAGAGAGGTTATGGAACTTAGCTAAATTCACAAAGCTCGTGGGTGGCAGCACCAGGATTTTATTTCATAACTGCCTGCCTCTAAGCCTATTCCACTTTCCTTGTGCTACATGGGGTTGAAAGATGGCTAAAGATTCATGAAAGACATGAGCGATTTCATGCCCCATAAGTTGAGTAAGCCCACATGAGACAGTGGGACTCTTCCTCTTCCTCTTTCCCTAACTAGTCGTTTTAGCAAGCAACCCAATGAAGACAGCTTCTGTGGACATTTTCCATGTGACTCCCACTCCAACCCACTGAAATACAGAGAAACTCTCCCAAAGCCCCTAAAATGACTTAAACTATTCTCGAAGGGATCTTTCAGAAGACACTGCAGGTGGTTAGCTCTGCAAAACACAGCACACAATCGCTCACACTTCTTTTTAACAGCTAGTAGTTTGCTTCCTAATTGAGAACTTATCTCTCCCCACTGTGGGTTTTATACTTAGCCAAAGGTCTCATTATCACTTGGCATTTGCCAGTGCTGCCCAAACTTGGCTGGGCATCAGAACCACCCAGGAGCCATTGTTCAAAGATCACTGCCCACACTTCATCCACAGAAAGGTTGGTTCTGGAGGTCTAGGTTAGGCCAGGGAATCAATAATTTTAACAGACTTCCAAAGTGACTCTGATGCAGTCAGTCCAAACACTTGGCTTTGGGGAATCAATAAACACCACAAGGGAGAAGATTTGTATGAAAAAAAAAAAAAAAATCACAAGTGAGGCTTTTGACTTTTCTGCCAAGTTGCAATTTTCTTCAAGGCTCTTCGTCTTGGTATTGAAGCAAGACAATCAAACCCAACCAAAACTTTCTGCAATATTCCTGAAGCCCCGTGATATTCAGATCTTAATCAAGCTGGATATATATTGGTAAATTCGAGTACATGTCCTATCAAAAATGTTAACCAAGAATTCATCCCATTATACCATAAAGTCCTCATGTATTTTTCAACTTTAATAATTTGGGTTGTAGCCTTCTCACACCTCAATATAGGACACAGTTTAGATTCTTGTGTATTACCCCTCTATATTTTTTAAAGCCTCTTTTGTAGTTAGGTAACACACAACCAATATTTTTTAAAGTTTAAAATTTACTTTTAAATCTGTAATTTATACATCAGCTCTTGAAGCAGTTCAAGGATTATAAAGATCCTGGAATTAACACATAAACAAAAGTATTTCTGGGATCCTGAGCAGTCTCTTAATTATGATGAAAATGCAACTTTATTTTGTCTCTGTTTGGTTACTCATTGAAATCATATGGGGAGCTTTAAAGATTCTGATGCTTGGGCCTTACCCCAAATATTTTTTGTTTTTTTTTCATCTAAGTCATGGCATAGGCCTTGGGATTTTTGAGAGCTCCCTGGTGACGCTAATGTGAAGTCAATATTGAGAACCCAGCTTTATCCACTATGCAGTGGGAGCACTCTGTACTCCTGAATGAAGGTTTGGGTGAATCACTGCCTTCCTGGCAGCTCTCAGATGATAGGGCCTTTTTGCTCACTTTTGTGTAAAACAATCTCAATTCAGTAATTTGAAGATCCAATCTTTTATAGATATCAAGCATCTCAACATCCCTATTTATCTTAGCATTTAATCCTTCCCCTCCTTCAGCTCACATGGCTGGGAGATGAGGAGTGATGGTGGGTCCAGTCCCCTGTTCTTACTCGCTCTGCCCACCTGCTCCCACACTTTGTTCTGCTTGCACAGATGCAGGGTTGGGAGACGGAAGAGGTGGGGGGAGATGAGGAGCTAGAATGGTTCTGATTTGGCTGGGAGGTTTCTTTGGACTTCGGGGGCCTGGCAGATGGTGAAGTCCCCACTGGGTCAGCAGATGTTGAGCTGTCTCTCTTCTAAATGAGGTTCTTCTATAGTCTCAGAGATTTCCATGTTGGGATACCTCCACCCTGAAGTTTTCCTGGTTTTGAACTCCTTCCCTAGTTATTTTGCATCCTGCGGTCCACACCAGCCTCTTTTATCTGAGGATTCTTTGCTCCTGCGTGAGTCTCAAGGTGAATTCTCTCCCCTCTGGCCCACATCTGGTCCAAGAAAATGTCGGTACATACCCTGAACCATGCTCTCCAAGCTCTACCATATAAACACTTAGCCCTTTTATTGTTCTTTCAAATCCCTGGCCCCAGTCACACTCAGTGAAGCCTCTCTTAACTGTATCAGGCCACACAAGGCTGAGAACACATTTTCAGAGCCCTCCAGGGCTTCAAGTAGATGCTTGATGTGTTTAATGGCAGAATGAGGCCAGTGTGAGTGGAACAGAGGGGACCATGAGGGTGGGTAGGAGATAAGGTCACGGGAGCAGAAATCAGAGTATAGAAGGGCCTAATGAGCAAAAGTAGGGACTTTGGATTTTATTCCAACTGAATGGGGGGGGGTCCACTGGAGAGCTTTCAGCAGGGGAGTAACATCATCTAATGTACACTTTAGAATCTAGAGTGGATGGTGGGGAGGACAAGAACAGAAGTGAGGCTGAATCAGTTACAAAGCATCTCTGGTAAGACGCTCTCCGTGGCCCACCCAACTGGGTAGAACATTTCCCGTCGCACCCCTCCTATAGGGTCAAGAAGATTCTTGGCCCCTTCCTTTATCCCAACCCTCTGCTCACACTTGATAAAACACAGCAAAGGCCCATCACAGTTTACAAAGTCTCCATGCCAGTCCCAAGAATCTCATTTAAAAAAGAGTTATAGTGATCTAATTGGGGTGAAGGAAACACAACTATGCAAACAGAATAATCTATCGGCCCACTCAAGTTTTGGCCTACAGAATTCTTCCAAGACTTTCTTCTGTTTAGGACCAGCAGACATTCTGACGACCGCACAGAGCAAACCAGCACTCCATTGTGAGACAGACACCTGCCCGGGTGCCAAGTCCTTGGTGTCGAGCAACGTGAATGACCCCAGGGGTCTCCATCTCGACAGCTGGATCTCTGTAGAACTGAGTGAATAATAGCAAATCGAATACTTAACAGACTTGGTCAGGCATGGAGTGAGCTGCGGTCGCCAGCACCGTGGGCACTGGACCTCAGCGTGAAGGGCTGTCTCTGGCAGCGATCACTCTCCCTAAATGGGTCAGACAGGTTTGTCCCTCCTTGGTACAAACAAAGAGTGCCCTCTACTGCCCGGCAGCAGAACTTCTCTACAAGGCAACAGCCTCGCAGAGTAACTGAACTTTTGATAGGTCAGGATAGGTCTTGCAAAATAGGCCAAAAAAACTGAAAAATACCACTGATGAGCCAGGGAGCCATTTGTAAGAAAGCTGTCACTCTGACTCTGCCCTAAATTCATGTCCCAATTTTATAAGTATCCTATTTTAACTGTAGGAAAGATGATGAAAAGATTTAAATAATAGGGTAAGTCCCATCTACCAAAATAGCAAAAAAAAAATTAAAGTACTTAAATTTTATATTGCTGTGATGAAAAGGAAGTATTGTTCTTGGCATGGCATAGAATATCAGTTCAAGTTTTCTGAGAAACAACCTGGCAATAAGTTACATTTTTTTTTAATCTCTTATTATATATTAGTCCAGTAATCTTACATTTGGGAACACTTCCTAAGAAAACAGACCCAAAGGAAAGAAAGTAATATGTACAAAGATGTTTAAAGTAGTGTCATACTTCACTATTTTATAGGATGAAACTGTAAAAACTCACATACAAGTAGCAAGCTGTAAAGAAATGGTTATAGGAAGTATGGCATGGTATTATCATGCTTTACTATAAAGCCATTCAGCACTGTAGTTTCAGGGACAAGCATAATGCGTGTGCTGTATGACACTGAAAAAAACACAGGAGACCAAATGATGTTCATCCCCCGACTACAGTGCAAGTGAATGTAATAGCAAAGGATTTTAGAGTATATAGAGTTTAATATTCACTCATCTATATAAATAATCAAGTATAAAACAATAAAGAAAGGTAGAAGAGGGAAAGAAAAACAGACAGAAGAAAACTGCTAGCTATTATCTCAAGCTTCAGTCATCTCAAAACATCATCTTCTGTTTTGGAAGCCAAAGAAATTTATTTTATTATACTAATAGTTTGTTAATAGAGTATATTTGCTTATTAATATATAAGAAAGCAAAATAGCCTTAGAAAGCTATGCCAAATTTCCTTTGTCATCCGTTAAACATACAGCTTCACACTTTAGGCTCATAGAGACACAGCCTAAGAAAATTCCACATCCACTTGTTAGTATTTATAAGCTCTAATCTAAGGCTAAAAATCGAGTTTACCCAAAAGGTTCAGTAATATGAAAATCAATCTAAAAATGACAGAGAGTTTCATGAAACGCCTGATAAGGCTCAAATATGACAATTTGCTGGAGGCATTCCATATTGAGCACTCAGGCAAAAACAGTGAGCTTTTTTACAATTCTCATTATTAAACTCACAATATGTTCTCAGTTCTGGTCTGCAGGGATTTAAAGTGTGAGCTTGAAATGTCTGAGACACAAGCCTTTGCAAGGGTTCAACTATCTCTCTTTTATAAGGACCAGGCAATAGTACAAAATTTATCCTGCACAGGAACCTACATGAGGAGTTGTTAAAATTTCCAATTCCTGGACCTCCTTTGCCAGAGATCCCATGGAGGTCTGGGGCCAAGAAATCTTCATTTTAACGTAAGCCACAGGGGGTCCTACTGCACTTGAACAAACACTTGTGCAACAGAGCATAGGGCTCCTTCAATTAACCCCTTGAAAAGCTGTGAATTGGGGGCGTGTGGGTGGCTCAGTTGGTTAAGCATCTGCTTTTGGCTTGGGTCATGATTCCAGGGTCCAGGGATCGAGTCCCACATCAGGCTCCTGGCTCAGCAGAGAGCCTGCTTCTCTCCCTCCCTCTGCTGCTCCCCCTACTTATGCTCTCTCTGTCAAATAAATAAATAAAATCATAAAAAAAAAAGTTGTGAGTCTCCTTTGAGCTAGGATTCCAGCCAGACACTATGTGAGAGAACACAGAATCCAACCAAGTTTTAACGACCCCAATTACCAAAACCCTACCCTCAGCTTCCACTGTCTCTTACCTGGACTCTCTTGTATTGGCCTCCTCACTGGTTTCCCCGCTCTGACACAGCCTTCACAGTGGCCCTTTTTTTTTTTTAATTTTTTATTGTTATGTTAATCACCATACATTACATCATTAGTTTTAGATCACAGTGGCCCTTTTGAAGTCCAAGTCAGAACACTGTTCCTCCTCTGCTCAGTCCCCTCCCAATTCCTGACCATGACCTACAAGGCCCTACATCACCTTGTTCCTAACTACTTCCCTAATCTCATCACCTCTTTCCTTCTCCCTCTCCACTCCAGACACGGAGACATCCTTGCTGTACTTCTAAGATACTCAGTGTGGCCCACCTCAGGGCGTTTGCACTTTCTGATCCCTTTGACTGGAATTCTCTTCCAGCAAATACCTTCCTGCTTACGCTTTCATTTCATAGTCATCTTAAAGAGAGGCTCTCCTTGAGTTCCCTAGACCCTGTCACCTTCTGTCCTCTAGTTTTCCTTTGGCACTCACCGTGTGACACATGCTCTATATTTGTGTCTTGGTGAGAACAGTGGCTTCAGCTGTTGTCTGCATCACTCAGTTCCAGCCGCTAGAGCAGTGCGAGGCATATAATACTGAAGGAACGAACACGTGTGGGGATTTCACAGATGGGGATTATGGGAAATACGATATAGGTAGAATCCATTGGAGTCTACTCAGAGAATCCAACTTTATATACAAAGGAGGAATGTCTACTCTGCCTGTCCTACTACATTACTGGATGCTGAATGAGATCGTCATTTAAAAAAATAGACAAATGCAGAAAGAATTTCAAATATATTTTTTGAATGTTTAACATTCCTTGGTGTTACTGGTGTCTTTTACAGTTTTCTTAATGGCTATTTAAACTAGGTGTCTGCAGAGGCCAATGTAGTAGCAAGACAGTGAAACTAAAACCCCAGAGCTCCTCATCTGTGCAGGTCCTTGTGAGAGCCAGGAAACCCTAGAGCTGTGGAATGTTCCAGGTGTGGAGGGAAAGGCTGGCTGCACTCAGGAATCTTCCCTTTGTAAGCAGTTCTGGTAAAATGCCTAGAAAGTTCTCAGAAAAAAATATGACACCTAAGTCTCTAAGTTTCCAATATTTAATCAGAATTTTCTTTTCTGGTTGTAAGTATTCATTTTTGCTCCCAATCTTGTGTTTGTAGTTTTATTTTTTTAATTTATTCTTTTTCCTAAAGGGGGTCTGGGTTGTGTGGATGTATCTTTGTGTATGTATTGATCTTGACTTCTCACTGAAGTTGGAAACTCCTCTGGAGCTGGGATTGTGTTTTATACTCTATCTCCCAGGGGTGGAACTGAGTTCACAGGAAAAACCCAGCTAGTGCCATGTCCCTCAGCCCCCTGCATGGACCAAACTGCCTTGGGGGGCGAAAAGGTTTTAGGAAAATTACTTTTCCCTTCATGGCATTTCACTCCAGAAGCGAGGGTTCCATTCCCAACTTACTGCTTTAAAACCCAAAGAAGTTTCTGTAACAGTCTACATTGACATCATTATATGTATTTTAGAAGATAATACATTTTTATTTCAATTAAAGATTTAAAAGTTATGGCTCTCTGATTCCATATGCCTTTATTTTGAGTGAATACATATCTACAAAGTAATTATAGAAAAACATAGGGATGGATTTTTTTTTTTTTTTTTGGTAAGAAGTGAGAAAAAGTCAGAAGTGTTCTATGAAGATCCAGTTCAGGCTTAGCTATTTATAATGCAGACTCATTGGCTTGTATCTCTTATTTCATATAATTTTATTTATCAGTAATGGAACTCAAAGAAGAAAGGTTCTTGTGCATTTGGAGCTTTTGTTTTTTTATTTGAGACTCAAATTGCCTTTAGTTAATAAAAAAAGAAAGAAAGAAAGCTCTCCAATTTTCATATTGGGGCAGAAAGAAAAAATTAATCACTACTTAAATGGAAAACTTCAGCCAGGCCCAATATTACTACAGAAATATAAACTCCTATATTTCTTTTCACAAATATATTCTCTAGAAAATATAATATAAAACATCTCAAATTGAATTTTTCAAATTATGAAATTTTAAATAAAATTGTATAAAGCTATTAAGGCAGAAAACCATGAATAAAATCAGTAACACCAAATAATCAATAATTTAGACTAGAATCTAATAGTAATATGTTAATTTCAACCTACATTTCATGTGTTTAATAGACTATTACTAAACCAGAACTGATTATCTTTTATCACTTAAGGATAGAATTAGAGAGTTAATAACCCCTAATAGTTTAAAATTATGATAATTCAATCCATTGGGACAAAATTTAAAATTTCAAATAAGAAACCTGGTCAGGAAATTTTCTCCTGACAGAGAAAGCAATGTGATGGATGGACTTCATAAATTGACTAGCAATACAAACAATATAGAGCTGATAGATAAAAACAAAGTATATTCTAGAGTACATATTCTAAAAATCATAATTCAAACTCTAAAACAGTTTATCTCAAATGCGTTTTTTCCAGACCCTATAGTGCAACAGAAAGACTGGTTGAATCTTAAATCTTCTATGGTTTAGGATAAATCAAACCATGTCATCTATATAGAAGACAATAAAGTACTTATATTTAATTCTGTAGGGGGGCCTGGGTGGCTCAGTTGGTTAAGTGACTGCCTTCAGCTCAGGTCATGATCCCAGAGTCCTGGGATCAAGTCCTGCATCGAGCTCCCTGCTCAGCGGGAAGCCTGCTTCTCCCTCTCCTCCCCACTTGTGCTCTCTGCCACTATCTCTGTCTCTGTCTCTGTCTCTCTCAAATAAATAAATAAAATCTTAAAAAAATATTCTGTACAGTGGGGAACATGCATCCAGCCAACCTCAAAGCAAGTCATTTCGAATCAAATTTGAAAGAAAATGTACTAAATTCATCTCTGATCCTTATGAGAGGTCAGGCCTGATCCCAACTAGCTAATGCTATTAAGATGCAACTACTGGAGAAGCATTAGTAACTCAGGTTTAATTAGAAGTTCGTGAAGCCTAGACCATAATATTTATTCTCCACAACGTCCAAGGCTCTGTAAATATCAATAAATGTTGCAAACAATCTTATGTCATTCCTGCTACTTTTCTCCACAAAGTGATTAGGTGCAGAGCAATAATCAATAGTGAAATAAGTTCGTATGTGGAATTTAAGAAACAAAACAAACGAGCAAAGGGGGGAAAAAGACGGGGGCAGGGGCAAAACCAAGAAACAGACTCTTTTTTTTTTTGTGGTTGCCACTCATTCTTTTTTTTTTTACTTTTTTATTGTTATGTTAATCACCATACATTACATCATTAGTTTTTGATGCAGTGTTCCATGATTCATTGTTTGTGCA
>NW_028055548.1:0-399 GCF_054177405.1 Leptonychotes weddellii
TTTTCAATGGAGATAATGTAAACATACCACGATGTTTGCAAGTGCTTTACACAGTGCCCAGTACTTAGTAAGCACTCAATGCTCGATATACATTATCATTTGTTTTATTCAAGAACTGTTTCTGTGTGTCTTTGAAAAGAAATATTTCTTTTTTTTTTTAAGATTTTATTTATTTATTTATTTGATAGAGAGAGACACAACAAGAGAGGGAACACAAGCAGGGGGAGTGGGAGAGGGAGAAGCAGGCTCTCTGCTGAGCAGGGAGCCCGAGGCAGGGCTCGATCCCAGGACCCTGGGATCATGACCTGAGCCGAAGGCAGATGCTTAATGACTGAGCCACCCAGGCACCCCGAAAAGAAATATTTCTTTAGTTAATGTACAATGTTATATGAATATTAG
>NW_028055549.1:0-399 GCF_054177405.1 Leptonychotes weddellii
AGCAGACTCCCCACTGAGCAGGGAGCCCGACGCGGGACTCGATCCCAGGACTCCAGGATCATGACCTGAGCCGAAGGCAGTTGCCCAACCAACTGAGCCACCCAGGTGCCCGTGAGCTCACAGATTTATTTAATCTTTACTTAAAGCCATCACAAGATCATCTTTCCCCCAATCTTGGAAATGAGTATGTCTCTTAATTACTGTAGGAAGCATGGCCAACTTTTCCTCATTAGCTTATTTTGCTGGGTAGATCCCTAAGGTGTAGTGTGAAAATTGAAGATTATTTTCATTTCAAGACCTAATGATTCACAGATATCCTGGCACTTAAAAAGTATCTCAGTACTTAAGTTTGAAGATTTGGGGCAAAAAAAGTCTATAGGAAACGATTCCTTTCCCCAG
>NW_028055550.1:0-399 GCF_054177405.1 Leptonychotes weddellii
TGATCTCAGGAGATTCAGAAAAGCCATTTAACAAAATCCAACACCTGTTTATGATAAAAACTCTCAAAAAACTAGAAGAAGAAAACATCCCTAACCTGCTAAAGGGCACATAGGAAAAAAGAAAAAAAAAAAAAAACAAAGAAACACAGCAAAAATCATACTTAATGCTGAAGACTGGCTTTCCCCCATAAGTCTAGAAATAAGACAAGGATGTCTGCTCTCATCATTTCTTTTTTTTTTTTTTAAGATTTTATTTATTTATTTGAGAGAGAGAGAGAGAAAGCACATGAGAGGGGGGAGGGTCAGAGGGAGAAGCAGACTCCCCGCCGAGCAGGGAGCCCAATGCGGGACTCGATCCCGGGACTCCGGGATCACCACCTGAGCCGAAGGCAGTCGCTC
>NW_028055551.1:0-399 GCF_054177405.1 Leptonychotes weddellii
TCTTAGAAAAAAAGAAAGAAAAATCAACACGTCAGCACAGCCACAGATGCTGTGGCAGTCACACCTCTCTGCAGATGGGGATAGTCCACTAGTCAGTCAAATCACTCTCTGGGTCAGCAGGATTATAGTCGGGATCATCCTCATCATCCTCTAGCTCCAAGTCATCCATTTCTTGGAACAGAGATTCATCTACCTCCACCTTGTTTCCAGCATCTTCCAAAAACTGGATATCAGATGTGTCAAGATTATGATCTGTTTCAAAGAGCTGTTTCCCACTTAATTTATTTTTTCCTGCTTGTTCTTCTTCTTTCATTCGTTTCTTTTTAATTTCCAAGAGCTCTGCATCAAACTTGGCCTTCCAACTTAAGAAATTCTCAATTGTAACAGGAGTGCCATGAA
>NW_028055552.1:0-399 GCF_054177405.1 Leptonychotes weddellii
TTCTATTCACCTACTCTCTTGCTACTTTTTCTGGGTTCCAATATGAGGGATGTTAGAACTTTATATATATTCCATGTATTTCTTAGGCTTTTATATTTTGCCTTTATTTTTCTGCATACAGCAGTGTGGGGATTTTTCCACTGACCTTTTCCAGATGAGTAATTCTGTAATCTGATATGTATAACTACTGTTCAAGCCACCCACTGAATTACCTATTATGAATTGTACTTTTTAGTTCTACAATAGCCACTTGAAATTTCTGTATAGATTCCAACATACTGAGCATAGTCTACATTTGTTCTTATATTTTGAATATTTTTCTTCCATTTTAAATGTATAATCATTGTTGTTTTTTGTTTGTTTGTTTGTTTTTCATGTACTTTTGCTCCACCATCTGGG
>NW_028055553.1:0-399 GCF_054177405.1 Leptonychotes weddellii
GCCCTGGAACAATTTTGAAGTCCGACTGTGTGAAGGCTGAGCTCCCAGCGAGTCAAAAGACTTTATCCGATGAGATGAGGGCCGGGCACACACGGAGTCACTTCCCAGGCCGATGTCTGAAAAGGTCGTGCAGAGAGAAGAGCGGGCTGAGACACTGGCAAGCGCGTACCCTGCAGCTCACCGGACTCTCAACGGGGGCAGCCCCAGGGGCCACACGTGCAGCAGAGCAGACTGCCCACCGCAGAAACGGCGCGCACGCTCCCCAGAAATTACCTGGACGGAACTATTCATCAGTTCCTTAGTATAACTTTCAAATTTCTTTTTTTTTTTTTTTTTTAAAGATTTTATTTATTTATTTGACAGAGAGAGACACAGCGAGAGAGGGAACACAAGCAGGGG
>NW_028055554.1:0-399 GCF_054177405.1 Leptonychotes weddellii
CTTTTGACCTCCATAACCCTAAGATAATAGGTTTGTTTTATTTTAAGCTACTAATTCTGTGGCCATTCGTTACATGAGCCGTAGCAAACTAGCATCCTGCCGTTGGTGCATTCATGCAGCTTCCATTGTAGCTGTGGACTCGGAGCTCCCCGTGGCATGAAACACACTGACGCTTTTGCATGAAACACCCCTCCCATCCATCTACCCAGATCCTATCTTGCTCTTCAAGAGTCATCTAAACCATCACTTCCTTTGGCATCTGCACTGGGCTCCCCCACTGTCCACCACCTCCTAACCCATCTTTTAGCCCATATCACACTTGAGTTGCAATCATTGATAATTGTGTTTCTGTTTGTGCCACTTTGCCAACTTGCTGCCTAATAAGGGGCTTTGTCACTT
>NW_028055555.1:0-399 GCF_054177405.1 Leptonychotes weddellii
GCCAAAGCAGTCAGAACGTCTGTTTAAAACGCCGATCCTCAGGCCTACCCCCCCCCCCCCACCGCCCACGCCGTCCTAACTGCCATTTTGGGGAACGGGATCTGAGAAGCCGTATTTTGCAGAGCGCGCGACCCCATCCCCGAGCCGTGGTACTAATTAGCGCCCGAATTTGAGAAAACCGGGCTCGCTGAGATCCCCCCGTGCTACTCAAAGTTCTGGGCAAGGCAAGGAGAGGCCGGGAGCCCCGCACGATCTCCCGCGGCCGCCCGCGTTCCCCGAGGAGCGCCGCGGGGGAGGCCGGGCCTCAGCCCGGGAGGGACTCGGGCGGTGGTCACTCGCTGGCCGCAGCGGCGGGGCCGAGCCCGCCAGACGGAGCCCCAGCGCCCCAGCGCCCGGCGC
>NW_028055556.1:0-399 GCF_054177405.1 Leptonychotes weddellii
CTGCTTCTCCCTCTCCCACTCCCCCTGCTTGTGTTCCTTCTCTCGCTTTGTCTCTCTCTGTCAAATAAATAAATAAAATCTTAAAAAAAAAAAAAAGATTTTACTTTTAAGTCATCTCCGCACCCAACTTGGGGCTCAAACTTACAACCCCGAGATCAAGAGTCACACGCCCTTCTGACTGAGCCAGCCAGGCGCCCCCATGGCATTACACATTTTTTTCCAAAATTACTTTGACATAGATAACCTCATTGCATCTGGCAACAACTTGGGAGGTAGGTTAATATTACCCCCATTTCTCAGATGAGGAAATATATGAAATTAAATGCCTTGCCCACAGCTCACAAAGATTGTCAATAGCAGAGCCAGGCCCTTTTTTTTTTTTTTTTTGAACTTTCTCTT
>NW_028055557.1:0-399 GCF_054177405.1 Leptonychotes weddellii
ATTCTGAGATAAACAATGGGGCTATTAAATAAAAGGAAATAGATTTATATCTTTGACATGGTATTTTGGCCATATACATGTGTGTTAAATAAAAAATTAAGACAGGGCTTTTTTATCAAACTCTTCCCCATTCCTTTGCTACTAACTATTACCTATCTATATTCTTTTTTAAAAGATTTTATTATTTATTTATTTATTTCAGAGAGCGAGTGCATGCACACATGAGCAGGGGGAGGGGCAGAGGGAGAGAGAGAGAGAGAGAATCAAGCAGACTCCCTGCTGAGGGTGGAGCCTGACCTCACCACCCTGAGATCATGACCGGAGCAGGAATCAAGAGTTGGACGCTTAACCAACTGAGCCACGCAGGCTCCTGACCTATCTCTATTCTTAATAGTGCCT
>NW_028055558.1:0-8722 GCF_054177405.1 Leptonychotes weddellii
ACTGGGGCGCCTGGGTGGCTCAGTAATTAAGCGTCTGCCTTCGGCTCAGGTCATGATCCCAGAGTGCTGGGATTGAGTCCCACATCAGGCTCCCTGCTCAGCGGAAAGCCTACTTCTCCCTCTCCCACTCTCCCGGCTTGTGTTCCCTCTCTTGCTGTGTCTCTGTCAAATAAATAAATAAAATCTTAAAAAAAAAAAGAACATATACTGTATGACTGCATTATAGTAAAGTCTTAAAGAGGCAAAACTAGCTATGGTGACAAAGACAGTGGTTGACCAGTGGTGGAGTGAAGGGTGTGTGGGTAGAAATGTAGGGAACAGACTGCAAAGAGATAGGAGGGAACTCTTCTGAGGTGATGGAAATGTTTTATATATTTGCCTGGGGTGGCAATTACAAAAGAGAATAATACATTTGGGGCACCTGGGTGGCTCAGATGGTTAAGCATCTGCCTTCAGCTCAGGTCATGATCCCAGGGTCCTGGGATCGAGCCCCACATCGGGCTCCCTGCTCAGCAGGGGGCCTGCTTCTCCCCTTCCCTCTACTTCTCCCCCTGCTTACATTCTCTCTCTGTGTATCTCTGTATCTCGAATGAATAAATAAAAAAAAAAAAAATACATTTGTCAAAACTAATTAAACTGAATACTTAAAATCTGTGCATTTTATTGTATGTAAATTATATTTCAATAGAGTGGACCTTTAAAAAAACGAATGAACAGTCAAAGAACACCAAATATTGAGGAAGATTCCAACAAGGAAGGTACCAAAACAAAAAGGGTTAGCGGGGTGAACAAAAATAATGAAGAAAGAAGAAAAAAAATACTAAAACCTCCAAATAGTCTTAGAGAAGGATTAAAAAAAAAAATTACATCCAAATAAGTACTATAAAATATAGTAATGAGAAAGTAACAATGATCTCTTGGACCCTTTCACAGCTAGCTATAAGAGAATGTTCTACATCAAAATAAGGGGATAAACGAAAGAAAAGGGATCTAGGAAACACTGACTCCAGCATAAGAGTGCTAAAGGATGGCTGATTATGATATGACATCCCAAGATGACAGCTACACAGTAGGCCTAGAGGACAGGGCCAGATTAGAAACGAAGAAGAAGGGCTCCAGAAAAATAGACAGCAGCACAGTAAACCAAGTGATGCATCTGACCACAATGGGAACAGCTTTAAGAGGTATTTCACCCTCAAAAAATAAATCTCAAGGACTAGTCTTATTTTAGGTTTTTCTTAACAACCTAAAAAAGAGAAAAGAAGCATTTCAAAATACAGTCGACCCTTGAACAATACAGGCTTGAACTGCATGGGTCCACTTATACGTGGACTTTTTTCAATAATGACGTTGAAAAATTTTTTGGAAATTTGCAATCTGAAAAAACAGATGAACTGTATAGCCCAGAAACATCAAAAAAACTGAAAAGTATGTCATGAGTGCATGAAAATATGTAGATACTTGTCTATTTTATCATTTACTACCATAAAATATACAACATTTATTAGAAAAAGTTAAAATTTATCAAAACTTACACACACTTACAGACCATACATGGTACCATTCCAACCGAGAGAAATATAAACAAATGTAAATATGCAGTATTAAGTCATAACTCATAAAATTAATGGTAGTACATACTGTACAACTGTTAATAATTTCGTAGCCACCTCCTGTTGCTATTACAGTGAGTTCAAGTGTTAGAATGTCTGCTTTAAATACTGTGTGGTGCTAATCATTTCTGCGTGAATAGTTCATCTCTCCAGTAAATTGTGTATCATGGTAAAAAGTGATCTCTCGTGGTTCTCATGTATTTTTCATGTTGACTGCAAAACCGTAAGCCTTGAATAACACCAGGGGACCCGTAGGAAGTGCCACTAGCGATGCTGGAAGTGCTCCCAAGAAGCAGAGAAAAGTCCTAACATTGAATTGCCTGATATGTACCACAGACTGAGGTACTGTGGCTGCCCACTATTTCAAGATAAATGAATCCACTAAGGACCATTTAAAAAAATTTTTTAAAAAAGGGAAATTCGTGAAGCCATCACCACATCTGTACCAGCAGGAGTGAAAATCTTGTACTTTAGTGAAATACCTTTTTATCTTGTACTGAAAATGCAGCTTTTATGTGGGTGCAGGTTGTTAATAAGAAAGGCATACCTGTAGACTCTAATATGATTCAAGAAAAATCAAAGCCATCAGATGACAACTTACAGCAAAAAGAAGATGAAGGATCTAAAGCAAGCTGAAGAATTTAATGCCAGAAAAGGATGGTTTGAGAATTTTAAAAAGAGGTTTGCCTTAAAAAGTCAACAAGAAAAGCAGATTTTGCTGACCAAGAGGCAGCAGATGAATTCCCAGACGCCATTTAGAAAATCACTGGGGAGAAGATTATCTGCCTGAGCAAGTTTTTAATGCAGATGTAAGTATCCTAGCCTGTGAAAAAAAAATGCCACAAAGAACATTTATTAGTAAGGAAGAGAAGCAAGCACCAGGATTTAAGGTAGGAAGAGATAGGCTAACTCTACTGTTTTGTACAAATGCAGCTGGGTTCATGATTAGGACTGCCCTTATCTCTAAAGTTGCTACCACCTGATCCTTGAAGGGAAAAGATAAACATCAGCTGCCAGTCATTGGGGTGTACAACAAGAAGTCTCTGGACAACGAGAACCAGTTTTCTAAATTGGTTCCATTAATGCTCTGTCCCTATAGTCGGAAGTACCTTGCCAGTAAAGGGTCTACTTTTTAAAGTTCTTTTGATTCTCATCCTTATTAAATTTTGAACACTGGACCCTGTGGCCAGGACTGCTACTACCACTCATACCACCAATGCCAAATGCATTTTGCACAATTCCAGTCTCTGTATCACCATGTCCTGAGTCACAGTCTGGCAGGTGGTCATCTGAGTGGTGGACCCACAAGGAGCCATGTCCAACTGCAAGAATGTCTGGGAAATTAAGTCTTTCCCTCTAATGGATGGAGGTGGTCTCCACCCCTACCAAGACTCTTTAAAAAAAAAAAAAAAGACTCTTTAAGTGTGAAATCCCTTTACATAGGAAAAGGGGTACAAATTCTGGGGGTGGACACTGCAGTTGAGGAGTGGAAAAACAATGACAAATTTCAGCAGTTCTCAGACTAGAACTTTATCTGATACATTGTAGGCACTCAGATTTGCTTAGATGAGTGACTGGTAAATCACTTTTTTCAAATGAAAAAATACTTTTGATATTGAACAATGCCCCTGACCACCCAGAACCCCATGATTGCAACACCAAAGGTGTCAAAGTGATCTGCTTGCCCCCAAACATAATGTCTCTAATTCAACCTCTAGATCAGGGGGTCAGGTCATAAGAAGCCTTAAAGGTCATTACATGTGGTACTCTATGGAAGGGACTGTCAATGCTATGGAAGAGAAACCCAGTAAGAGAGAACACCATGAGGCTCTGGAAAGATTACACCACTGAATATGCCATCATTGTTATAGAAAAAGCAGTGAAAGCCATCAGAGCCTAAAACAATAAATTCCTGCTGGAGAAAACTGTGTCCAAATGTTATGCATGCCTTCACAAGGTTTACAACAGAGTCAGTCAGGGAAAACACAAAAGAGATTGTAGATATGGCCACAAAAAAAAAAAGTGGGGGATTAGAGAGTTTCAAGATAGGGATCTTGGAGAAATTCAAGAGCTAATAGACACACCAGAAGGCAGAACTTGATGGAGACAACACGAGGGAGATAAGTGTTTCCAAACCAGTGCCTGATGATGAGAAAGAAGATATAAAAGAAGCAGTGCCAGAAAACAAATTGACATTAGACAATTTAGCAGAAGGATTTCAATTAATCAAAACCGTTTTGAATTCTATTATGACCTGGACCCTTCTATGATATGGGCACTAAAACTAAAGCAAATGGTGGAAGAAGGACTGGTACCATATCATGCTGACATCTCTATATGATGTTTTAGAAAAACAAAAAAAGCAAAAAAGTCAGGCAGAAATTACAATGTATTTCCATAAAGTTATACCGAGTGTGCCTGCCTCTTCTGCCTCCTCTTCCACCTCCCCCACTTCTTCTGCCTCTGCCACCCAAGACAGCAATAAACCCCTCCTCTTCCTCCTCCTCAGCCAACTCAATAAGACAATGAGGAAGATCTTTAGGATAATCCACTTCTACTTAATGAATAGTAAATAATTTATGTCAAAGTTAAAAAGCTTATCTCTTGTGTATATGGGTGTCTTTGTGTGAACATCTATTAATTGTATGGCAAGAACTGTAGATGTTTTTGCGTCATCATCATCGTCATCATCATCATCTAACTATTCATCATGTGGAACACCATGTGCAAAACGCATATGGAAGTGGACAGCCTATCTTTATGTATGCATGAAGTGAATGATATTTCATATAAAATCAATAATGTGTTAGTTTTCTTACTGTTTTATAATTTCTTTCAAAGAACTATATTACTGGCACAGTATGCCTCTCTCTCTCATAATTGGAGACACTGCATTATTAGACTACGATCACAGGTATTTTTTTAATGTGACAATGTATTATGAAAAGGACTACAATAATATATGCCATGAAAACTGTATAATGATTCATTCATAAGATGAATTCATTAGACTAGGCTACTGTGAAACAAGTGGATCAATAACACCAGGCTACCATAAAGCAATCATATTGCTGCTGCCTCATTATCAAATCATGAATTGTTAAGCCTATAAATAAATACAAATTTCTTTTTCACATTGTCTTTTCACTTTTGATGCCTGTTAGTAATACATGTAACATCTACAATGTTTTGTATTATATACGATAATATTGATGTAGGTACTCACAGATGATTCATCTTGTAAACATGACACAAACTTACGATCTCAATAAAAATAGTACGGTGTTGAGGCACCTGGGTGGCTCAGTCGTTAAGTGTCTGCCTTCGGCTCGGGTCGTGATCCCAAGGTCCTGGGATCGAGCCCCACATCGGGCTCCCTGCTCAGCGGGAAGTCTGCTTCTCCCTCTCCCACTCCCCCTGCTTGTGTTCCCTCTCTGTCAAATAAATAAAATCTTAAAAAAAAAAAAAATAGTACGGTGTTATAAACGTATTTCCTCTTCCTTGTGATTCTTAATAACATTTTCTCTTTAAGAATACAGTATATAATACACATAACACACAAGATATGTGTTAATTGACTGTTTATGTAATCAGTAAAGCTTCCAGTCAATAGCAGGCTATTAACTGTTAATTTTGGGGAATCAAGGGCACCTGGCTGGTTCAATTGGTAGAGTATGATCTCTAGACTCTTGATCTCGGGGTCGTGTCTTGAGTTCAAGCCTCATGTTAGGCAAAGAGATTACTTTAAAAAAAAATTTTTTTTTGAGAATCAAAAGTTTTATGTGAATTTCTGACTGCCCAGGGGGTCGGTGCCCCTAACCCTCAAGGATCAAGGGTCAACTGTACACCTGTAACATTCTGCCATGAGATTTAAGAAACCACCCAGAATCTTACTGAGAGCTATAAGGACAGAACCATAATCCCACCTCAAACAGGAAGTGTGAACACAAGACAACAACAAGGAAGCACCAAAGGTAAAGAAAGAAGGGCGAATTTTTTTTTCTCATATCAAAACAGATTTTCAGGGAAAATTTTCAGGTTATGCAAAATATGATATTTACTCAAAGCATGGATACGTTCACTTGCTATACTTTATCTACAATAGGTCCTACTCACACAAAAGCTCCTTGAACTAAAGTCACCAAGAATTCAACATGTACTCATTTTAAAAATAAGACTATTTTGTAACAGATTAAAGGATGGGGCTTCTTTGATATAACCCATACATGTAACACAAGACTACTACAGAGTTCACTAAATCCAAGACTTGTCTAGAGGGTATTTTTTTAACTTTGTTTTTTAAATACAAACAAGAGCAGAAAAAACATTCCACAATTTTGTCTAGCAGTTTTTTAGTTACATAGTAATCCAAGCATATTGTGAGTAGTCTACATGAAATATCATAAAAACTAAACAGATGTGTATTTGACCTAACATATATAATCAGCAACGTGTGTTGGGTTCTATGGGGGATACAAATATAAGGTATTGTCCTTGGTGGGGTTTTTGTTTTTGTTTATTTCCTTGGTTTTAAAAGCTTAAAATCTGTCAATAAATACTTGAGTCTTATTCTGGTCAGTGAAAGAAGAAGAACGAGTAAACTTTTTAAAATGGGAATTCAAGGGGTACCTGGGTGGCTTAGTCAGTAAGCGGCTGCCTTCGGCTCAGGTCATGATCCCAGGGTCCTGGGATCAAGCCCCACATCAGGCTCCTTGCTCAGCAGGGAGCCTGCTTCTCCGCTGGCTGCCGCTCTCCCTGCTTGTGCTTGCTCTCTCCCCCTCTGTCAAATAAGTAAATAAAATCTTTAAAAATAAAATAAAATAAAATGGGAATTCAAGGGGCGCCTGGGTGGCCTCAGTCAGTTAAGCCTCTGCCTATGGCTCAGGTCATGATCCCAGGGTCCTGGGATCGAGACCCACATCGGGCTCCCTGCTCAGCCCGAGGGGGAACAAACAGTTCCCCCTGCTTGTGTTCTCTTGCTCGCTCTCTTGAGTAAATAAATAAAATCTTAAAATAAAAGGAGAATTCAAATCTGGAGGCTATTGAAAGACTAAATTTGATATAAGAGTTCTATTAAGTGCTCAGTGTTCATATAGACACAACATATTCCACTTGAACAAGTTTACATTTTGAAAAAGAAAGCCTGGAGAAACATACATTGGCCCTCATACAAAACCACCCCTCCTCATTTTATTTCATTTTCTGCTAACAGAGGAGAAGGAAGAAGGGTCACTGGACCTCAATTTGAGATTTCCAGCATTATGGAAAAATATTTACCAAAATGCCTACCATCTATCTGTTCCCGGGACAAAAAAAATGATGCAGTAAAGAGAAAGAAGACAAGACTGAGTGAAGGGAGGAAAACAGAATAATAAAGTTAACAAGGTTAAAGAGAAAGATTAGGTAGAACATATTAGACAAAGAGGCAAAGGAAATCAAATATATTTCACTGGTATATATAATGAAAAGTTGAAATAATAAGACTGTCACTTCTGCTGTAGTCCCAAGCCTGCCCAGATTCAAGAGGAGCAACCACAGATCCTGCTTTTCATGGGAGGAGTGTCATAGTCATATTGTAAGCAGCAAATGGGATAGGAGATATTGTCATGCCATCTTTTAAAAAAATATAATCTGCCAGGGGCGCCTGGGTGGCTCAGTCCTTAAGCGTCTGCCTTCGGCTCAGGTCATGGTCCCAGGGTCCTGGGATCGAGTCCCGCTTCGGGGTCCCAGCTCGGCAAGGAGCCTGCTTCTCCCTCTGCCCGCTGCTCACCCTGCTTGTGCGCGCTCTCTCTCTCTGACAAATAAAAATATAATCTGCCATATAATGAACACTAAATATTTGTACCAGGTTTTCTTTTTTCCATAGCCACTTGAAGAATTCAGTATCATATATTCCCCTTTTAAATATTTACAAATCTTTGCAAGACAAGTTATATACATAGGTACTAAAGAAAATAGTATGTTGCAAAAAAGAAGTGCTACTAAGTAAGTCAACCATACCACTCTCCTTCAGGGATACTCAACCATTATAGTAGATTACCCCTAGCCAAAAACAGAGCTAAACTAAAGATTTAAACTTCCAAGCTAACATCTTAGAAAAGGTACAAAATCGAAAGGGAGAAGACAGAGGAAAAGCATGTGATCTGCTACCCAGCTGGGAAAGATCAAAATCCCATCTGTACTACACCTAAGGGCACTATTTCAGAAACTGGAAGCAACCTAGTCTTAGAGAAAAAAAGGGAGGGAAAGGAGATTGCAAATTATTTCTTCACAAAGAACTTCAGCATCTAAGATCTATCAAAAGAATAGGAAGGAAGGAAGGAAGGGGAAAGGGGGGAAGTGGGGAAGTGGGGGGAGGGGGGAGGAGGAAAGGAGGGAAGGAAAAGTAGTCCAAGGCAAAAGGAAAAGAAAAAGCTAGCTTCCAGTGACTCCCTGATCGGAGGCTCTAGGTTCTGACTATTTAGAGCCTTTCTTCCTCAGTTTAAATGAAAATTTTCTCTTTTTCCTTACTCAACATGACTTCTATAATTAAGTATGACTTAGCAAGGCAATGGATACACATGTCCCTGGAAATGAAAATCAAAGATGAAACAGAGCTAGTGAAAGTTGTAATTATTTTGTCATAGACTTTTTAAAAGGGTAGGGGGAAGCATAATCTGAATTTTTTTTTCTGTTTAATATTCATCCAAACTTAATCCTAACTGATAGAGGTATCCAGTCCAAGTGTATGGAAGGACACTCTAAGCTATTTCTGAGTTTTAAAGAAATAAGTAACAAACAGATTTATGTTCACACTCGTGTTAAGATGTTAAAAAGATTAGAAAAAGGCTACATAGGCAGCACTAAAACCGGCTGAGAAGCTATTGCATTCCTTCAGACAAGAGATGAGGGCTAAAAGGCAGATTCAAGTGGGCGCCTGGGTGGCTCAGTTGGTTGGGCGGCTGCCTTCGGCTCAGGTCATGATCCTGGAGTCCCGGGATCGAGTCCCGCATCGGGCTCCCTGCTCGGCAGGGAGTCTGCTTTGCCCTCCGACCCTATCCCCTCTCATGTGTTCTCTCTCATTCTCTCTTTCTCAAATAAATAAATAAAATCTTTAAAAAAAAAAAAAA
>NW_028055559.1:0-399 GCF_054177405.1 Leptonychotes weddellii
GAGCACTGGGTGTTATGCACAAACAATGAATCATGGAACACTTCATCTAAAACTAATGATGTAATGTATGGGGATTAACATAAGAATAAAAAAAAAATTATAGAGAACAAACTGATGGTTACCAGGCGGGAGGGGGTTGGGGGGGTGAGTTAAATAGATGATGGGGATCAAGGAGTGCACTTGTCGTGATAAGCACAGGATGATGCATGAAAATGTTGAATCACTATATTATACACCTGAAACTAATATAACACTGTATGTTAACTAAATGGAATTAAAATAAAAACTTAAAAAATACATAAATTAAATAAATTTGGGGTTACTACATTTTAGAGTCATTAAAAAGTTGTTCCAAGTCACATGGCTACTGAGTGAAGAGAGGGGATTTGAATCCAGGCA
>NW_028055560.1:0-399 GCF_054177405.1 Leptonychotes weddellii
AGACGATGGACTCTGAAAAACAAACTGAGGGTTCTAGAGGGGAGGGGGGTGGGAGGATGGGTTAGCCTGGTGATGGGTATTGAGGAGGGCACATTCTGCATGGAGCACTGGGTGTTATGCACAAACAATGAATCATGGAACACTACATCTAAAACTAATGATGTAATGTATGGGGATTAACATAAGAATAAAAAAAAATAAAAAAAAAATAACCAATAGATTCTTTATGAAAAAAAAAAAAAGAAATACTCTGTGGCTATTAACTGTGCTGAAAACTGAAGATACTAAAGTAAATTAAATACATTTTGTTATATAGGAAATAATTTTTAATCAAGTGTTTAAAAATGTAAAATTTATCTGTGACAAGCTACAAAGGGAAACTACATGGGTTATATCTTC
>NW_028055561.1:0-399 GCF_054177405.1 Leptonychotes weddellii
CAAAAAACATAAAGGCCCCCAAACCCACCTCGCCTGGTGGAAATATATGATGCAGGACATGCAAAAGGCCAGCGTGCTCTACAGCCGTGTGCAGGAAATGATCCTATCGAGATCCAAGGGCAGGGCCAAGGGTGTCCCCCAAATCAAACATGCAAGCCAACAGGCCACTTTCGAACAGGCTCAAAGTTAAGCAATCTGTACAAAACAAAATATCTGTTAACAAATTCCTCCAAACTGCTGCTCAGATTCGGGGCAAAAACATTTTCACGGACCCGACCCTGGAGCTACAGACAGAGCCGTGCCGAGCGCCCGAAGGCAGCTTTGGGACGCTGCCCTCCTCACAAACGGTCTCCGTTCTCATCATGTCTCTATCTGACCAGAAAAAAACGTTTCCACCAC
>NW_028055562.1:0-399 GCF_054177405.1 Leptonychotes weddellii
GAAAAAGCTAAAAAAGCGTCATTTCCCAGGGAGTATGGAAGGTTTTGTCACTCTAGATGAGGTTGGTGATGAGGAAGATTCGGAACTTCAGAAACTTCGTAAATCGGGCATGGCATTTAAATCTGGTGACAAAAATGATGGTTTGGTTGAAATTAAGGTGGACAAGATCGAGGAACTTGATCAAGAAAACGAAGCAGCGCTGGAAAATGGAATTAAAAATGAGGAAAATACAGAACCAGGCGCTGAACCTGCTGAGAATGCTGATGATCCCAACAAAGATACAAGTGAAAATGCAGATGGCCAAAGTGATGAAAACAAGGAGGACTATACAATCCCAGATGAGTATAGAATTGGACCATATCAGCCCAATGTTCCTGTTGACTATGTGATACCTAAAAC
>NW_028055563.1:0-399 GCF_054177405.1 Leptonychotes weddellii
GTAGAAACTGTCCCGAACACAGGAAGATCTGAGATAAATGGCTGGCCTATTTAAGGCATTATCTACGGTCTACGGTCTTCTCCACTCAGACCCAATCTTTTCTTCTTAATGATGGTGGCCAGGCACAATTTGTACAAGAGGGAGGCAGAGGAGGAAGAAGACGGAAGAGAGGAGGAGACGGGAGGCAGGGAGAGAGGAAAGTAGACAGAGGGAGGGAAGGTGGGAGGAAGAGACAACAGTAACTGTGTAGTCAGTGCATTAAGTAGCTCACTCTGCTTGTTGAGGACTAGAGTCACCAACTCATCCTGCTTTTCCCAAACTGCCCCAGGTATATCACTGAACGTGCCACATCCTCTAAAAGCCCTCGTTTCTGGGTGAATCAGGACTGCTGGTCACTCA
>NW_028055564.1:0-399 GCF_054177405.1 Leptonychotes weddellii
AGCACACATCTAGCAAGAGATGTAAGGAGAAACTGGAAAATTCTAATTTGAACCAGGGTAATAGACAAGTTATATTTCTTTGTGCATATTAGTAATACATATTATCCATTCTAAAAACAAAATAAATATCATGTAATTTATAGAAGGAAGATGGATCAATATATTTTGTATTCTACTAGATCTTTGAGCAAGCTTAAATCATTTAATTTTTTCTTTTTTAAAAATTTATTATTGAAGCATAATTGACGTACAATGTTATATTAGTTTCAGGTATACAACATACTGATTCAACAATTCTATGCAGTGCTCACCATGATAAGTGTAGTAAACAGCTGTCACCATCCAGTGTTATTACAATATAATTGACTATATTCCCTATGTTTTACTTATCATCTTTTG
>NW_028055565.1:0-399 GCF_054177405.1 Leptonychotes weddellii
TTCATCCGTGGTTCCTGGCTCACAGCTCCCAAGACTTGGAATTTCCTAAGCTATAAGAACAATGGGAGCATCTTTTTTTTTTTTTTTTAAAGATTTTATTTATTTATTTGAGAGAGAGAGAATGAGAGACAGAGAGCACGAGAGGGAGGAGGGTCAGAGGGAGAAGCAGACTCCCTGCCGAGCAGGGAGCCCGATGCGGAACTCGATCCTGGGACTCCAGGATCATGACCTGAGCCGAAGGCAGTCGCTTAACCAACTGAGCCACCCAGGCGCCCCGGGAGCATCTTTTGTTTTAACATTTGGTCTCTTATCTTTAGTTCCTAAAAAAATGCTTCAGAGCCATAGGGTGAAATGGATGTTTTGTTATTCATAACAAGCCTCTTTCTTTTTTTTTTTTTT
>NW_028055566.1:0-399 GCF_054177405.1 Leptonychotes weddellii
AAAGCAAAAAAAAAAAAGGCTTTTATAATGCCAACGTAAATTTCATAGAAGCTTAACAAATTATAAAATATAATAATAATAAAGGCATAATAATTTTAAAAATATGGCCTAAGATACTGTAAAAACAAGAAGAGTGGTTGAAGTTGGATTGATTTGGTTGGTTTCTGCTTTATGTTTCCTGCCTCTTCCTGCTCCAAACCTCCTTCCACTCTATCCTCTAGAGGCCACACACAGACCAACAAAGATCATCATGGTAGCTCAACAAGTATTTTAGAAAGCTCAGCCCACCAGTGGGTGGTACTTAAAATGAAGTCATGTCACCAGCAAGACAGGATGCTTTGTGTGCCAGAGATAAATTGTGTTTATTAACTAGTTTGTAAGTTTCAGCGTTCTTTTCTG
>NW_028055567.1:0-399 GCF_054177405.1 Leptonychotes weddellii
TTTTTTTTTTTAAAGATTTTATTTATTTATTTGAGACAGAGAGAATGAGAGACAGAGAGCATGAGAGGGAGGAGGGTCAGAGGGAGAAGCAGACTCCCTGCCGAGCAGGGAGCCCGATGCGGGACTCGATCCTGGGACTCCAGGACCATGACCTGAGCCGAAGGCAGTCGCTCAACCGACTGAGCCACCCAGGTTCCCCCGAGTTGTCTCTTTCTGAAACATTGTTCTCTTCACATTCTTTTCACCTAGAAAATTTATATTTCAAATTTTATACTAGATATCTATTTTTTTTTCCCCGGAAAGCCTTCTGTAGCTCCAACAGAATCCTATATTTCCTCCAAATTCTTGTACAATATATTGAGTGTCTGATCCATTAGGCTGTAAACCTTGGTTTAGCAC
>NW_028055568.1:0-399 GCF_054177405.1 Leptonychotes weddellii
CTGAAACATTCTTGAGTAATTTATCTTGAGTATCATTGTTCCTGTCTCAACAAATATTATTTTACCCAAACATGGACTAGAAAAAAAAATTACAATATAATACATAATTAATTCTGACAGAAGTAAAGAGAAAATGCATCAAAAACTATCATTCCAAGTGTTTCAAAATGGTGGTGTTATTATTTTACTTTTTTTTTTTAAAAGATTTTATTTATTTATTTGACAGAGAGATAGACAGAAGAGCACAAGCAGAGGGAGTGGCAGAGGGAGAGGGAGAAGCAGGCTCTGCACTGAGCAGGGAACCCGATGTGGGACTCGATCCCAGGACCCTGAGATCATGACCTGAGCCGAAGGCAGACGCTTAACCATCTGAGCCACCCAGGCGCCCCGGTGTTATTA
>NW_028055569.1:0-8721 GCF_054177405.1 Leptonychotes weddellii
AGAGATGAACCATGAGAGACTGTGGACTTTGAGAAACAAACTGAGGGTTCTGGAGGGGAGGGGGTGGGGGGATGGGTTAGCCTGGTGATGGGTATTAAAGAGGGCACGTACTGCATGGAGCATTGGGGGTTATATGCAAACAATGAATCATGGAACACTATATCAAAAACTAATGATGTAATGTATGGTGATTAACATAACATAAAAAAAAAGTAAGTTTCAGTTATGTAGAATGAGTAACTCCTGGAGATCTAACCTACAGTATGCTAACTATAGTTAATAATACTATATTATATACTTAAAATTTGCTAAGAGAGTTAGTGATCTCACCACATACAAAAAAAGTAACTATCTAAAGTGAATTATGCTAATATGTTAATTAGCTATTTGTGCCAATCATTAGCTAATTGTGGCAATCATTTCACTATATATATTTCAAAAAAATCACATTATACATCCTAATGTATACTGTTTTTACATGTTAACTATATTTCAATAGAACTGGAAAAAACAAAGTGGAGTATTAAAATGTCAACTATTTTTGTTGAATTATCTATTGCTTCCTTTAATTCTGTCAATTTTGCTTCATATATTTTAGAGTTCTTTTTTTAGTGCATGTGTGTTGGCAATTATATTTTCCTAATAAACTGACCCTTTTATAGTTGAAATTAGTTTGGCTCTAGTAATAATTTTTGTCTTACAGTCTATTTTGTCAGTTATTATTATAGATACTCCAGTTCTCCTTTGGTTTGTATGGTAATCTTTTTCTATCCTTTTGTATTCAACATATTTGTGTCTATCAAATGTGTGTTTCTTGTGAACAACGAATAATTAAATTGTATTTTTAAATCCATTCTGCCAATATTTATTTTTGATTGTGTTAAGTCCATTTGCATTAAGTGCAGTTACTGATATGATAGGATATATGTCTGCATTCTGGTATTTCTTTTCCTTATGTCTTATAATTTTGTTGTTCCTTTATTGCTCCATGACTACTTTCTTTGGTCATAAATAGATATTCTATACCAAACTATTTTAATTTACTTTTTGTTGCTTTGACAATATTTTAGAAA
Source organism: Leptonychotes weddellii (assembly GCF_054177405.1). Taxonomy (NCBI): domain Eukaryota; kingdom Metazoa; phylum Chordata; class Mammalia; order Carnivora; family Phocidae; genus Leptonychotes; species Leptonychotes weddellii. Next base: position 1,074 of record NW_028055569.1, read on the forward strand.
TTACTTCCTTCATGGTTTCCCATGTTAATTTATAAAAATCTAGTTTGGGTTAATATCAATTTACATTCTTTATATGCAAAACCTTTACTCCAACATATTTACATTTTCACTGTCCTTTGTAAAATTATGATCAAACTAATTTCAAGTTTACATATTATAAGCCTAGAAACACATTTTATAATTATTGTTTTATGCAATTGCCTTTTAACTGAGAGGAGAAGATGAATCACAAAGAAAGATGCACTTATCCTATTTTGTATTTACCTATGTATTCAACTTTACTAGGTTATTTATTTCTGTCTTGTGGATTCAAATTACTGTTTAATGTTCTTTCATTTCACCTTGAAAGATTCCCTTTAATATTTCTTGCAGGACAGGTCAGCTAGCAACAAATTCTCAGTTTTTGTTTATCTGGAAATGTCTTGATTTCTCCTTTGGCTTAACAAATAGTTTTTATGGATATAATTGCTTAGGTAATAATCTTCTGTTTAGTACTTTGAATGTGACTTTTTATTGCCTTTTGCAATACATGGTTTTCAATTAGAAGTAAGTTGTTAATCTTGAAATGTAATGAGTCACTTTTCTTTTGCTGCTTTCAGGATTCTCTGTCTTTTGACAATTTGATTATAATGTGTTCTGACAGGATCTCTTTGAGTTTATTCACTGAACTTAAATGTGTGGATTTGTATCTTTCACCAAATTTGGAAAGCTTCTGGCCATTATTTTTTCAAATATTCTTTCTGTTCCTTCCTATCTTCCCATTCTGGGAATCTCATAATGTATATGTTTATACATTGATTACATTGATGGTATCCCCCCGGGGTTCACTTCATTCTTTCTTCTTTCTTTTCCTCAGAATGGATAATTACTATTATCTTATTTTCAAGGTTATTTATTTTGTCTTCTGTCTGGTTATATCTGCTGTTGAACTCCTCTAATGAATTTTCATTTTGGTCATTATACTTTTCGGTTCCAGAATTTTTGCTTTGTTTCTCATTATAATTTCCATCTCTTTATTGGTATTCCCATTTTGTTCATACAGTGTTTTCTTGATTTCCTGTAGCTTTTTTGGCCATGTTATTTTGTTCTTTAAGCCTATTTAAGACAGTTGTTTTGAAGTCTTTTCCCAATAGTTTAGATATCTGAGTTCACTTGGAAAGAGTTTATCAATTTACTTTGATCCTTTAAAAGGGCTATTATTTTCCTGTCTTTGAAAGCTTTGCAATTTTTTTGTTGTAAAACTGAACATTTGAATATTATAATGTGTTGACTCTGGAAATCATGTTCTTATACTTACTCAAGGCTTCACTCTCTTTTTAAATTACTGAAGACTGGTTAGAGACTTTTCTCAATTATTTTTGCAGAGACTTTATTTCTATTTATGCACTGTCAGTGAAGTCTCTGAAATCCTAGCTGAGCAGACTCAAAATCCTAAAAAAAAAATTTATCAACTTACAAAGTATGAGGTGAGAATTAACCAGGAGACTTGAACTCATGGACAATACCAGAAATCACTGAGGTGTGTGCAAGATTTTGTTGAGAGCCCTTCAGAAATTCTAAGACTATGAGGGACTAGGCAACAGGAACTTCCTTTTCCCATAATGCTCAGTGTATGCTGTGTTAGTGGACCAACTACCTAAAAGGGGTTTTGTAGGCCAGAGGTTATATTCACACTAGTTTAAAGTAATTCAGGCAAAAAAAAAAAAAAAGTATACAGGGCATTAAAATTTGTATATTTTGTGGGATGCATAAACATGGTAATTGGTGATCTAAAACCAAACAAAAGTTTGAATTCCTCCCTTTGACTACTTGGGCTTTGCTTTTAAACATAATCCATGAAGGCAAGACAGAAAGTATTGAAACATGAGAGTGGCTGAACATCAGAAGGCAAGGAAGTGACTTGAAGAAGAAATGCAACATATAAAGCAAAGCTGAGTTTCTTCTAAAAAAGTTGCTTTCAAGCACAAATTTCTCTCAATTCTGCATTTTATTTTCCAATCAATTCTGCTTGTCTTCTGCTTCTAACTACTATATCATTGATTTTAAGTAATGTACTAAGCCCTGGGGGTATAATAGTTAATTTAAATGGATAGAGATAGATAATTCATAGTAAATCTCAACAATTAATCCCTAGATACACATAGAGGATGCTCCCTAAAAAATTTCTTTATAGCAGTATGCAAAGCACAGGTTAACCTGAATAAATCTAGCGTTATCTACATCTTAATTTCTATTTGTCCATCCAAAAAGTGTTTTGTAAGCAATGCTTCTACTTTTCTTTAAAGTCCCTAATCTATGTTTCTTACTCATTTGCAATTAATTAATCATGGAAGCAGTGTTTACTAAGGTTTCTTTGAGTCCTCTTTTTTGGATTTTTTTTATAATTACCTGAAAAATAGGACTTTATTACTATATTTATAAAGGCAATGAAATGTTAATAATAAGCCTGGCATAAATTAGAATTAAGAATGAATAATGATTTTTTTAAAAAAAGACTAAAGAAATAAAGATCCATATACTATTCAAGCTAATAGATGGGTAGTGGTAAAGCTTAGGGTAAATAATTAACCGTATATCTATTTATGATCATATCTTTTGCACAGAGGTAAATGCCTTCTAAAATGTTCTCATATATCAACAGCTTAGAATTTTAAAACTTTCACAATATTGCTATTAAAATATGAAAATTTAGAATAAATTATAGATGTCCAAGGTCATAGAAACAGTCAATAGCAAAGTCAAGATGCAGACAGGATTCTCTGGACTCCTTGATCAGCACTTACTCATTCCAATTGCCTCCTGCTATCCTGGGGGCATTTATCTACTTTTTTCTGCTACACATTCTTACTCAATTCTTTTCCTACAAGATCTTCACTTTTTCAGTTTCTTGTTATCAAAGGAAAATATAAAGTGGAAAGAAAAATATGCTGTTTTACTGTAATATGAAAATGACCAGTAACAATATGTCAGCTTCCCTAAGAGCATGCCATTTTCAAATAGGACACTTGTTTTCCCTTTAGGGATAATCTCTAACTCCAAACTATAGGCTCCTATGGCAACTTGTTGTGAATAATATCAGGCAGGGATTCATTCTCAGTGCCAACAAAATAACAGGTGATCTACTACACAGCTTGTCTGCTCTGAAACATCACACTTGTTCATGAATAATGCAGTACATAAACTAATACTCAGTCTACAATTTTCATAGTGTTTCTACATGAATTATCCCATTTAATATAATGTCATAGAACATCACATATTCTGGCCTGATAAACTGACAGAAACAAAGACTGTGAGAAAAAGCAGGTGGAGTCAATGACCATGTTCCAGACTAGTCCCAAAATATGTAAAGCAGTGTGTCATTACTGCTCAAGCTTTTACTTATCGTAATTAAGTTGACAGATACCTACTGATTTTGCATACAGTTGGGTGAAGAACCCACTACACTTTTCAGTATATACTGTTGACATAAGTCACAGTCTAAAGGCCTTTTTTGACCATTTTTATCTTTTGTCACACACTCTGAAATTATAAAGTTTCTACTGATAACTTTGACATGTATAACTCACCAATGAAATAACCTCAGGCTTAATATAAATAAAACTAACCTGTTACTCAATAATGTTACTTTTAAAAATATATAATAAATTAAAATAAAATAAGTCTCCTTCTTCATTTCATCTGATTTTCCTTTTGCATCCAAACTGTAGTTTGATTGTGACTTGTTTCCACAGCCCTTCAACCCACAAAGCTAGAGCCACTTAGCAAACTATCTACAAAAACAAATCCCTACTTCTTTTACAAATTCTTTGTTATTTTTCTGATGCTGAATTTTCTTTTTATTACTTGTAAAGTAATAAGATAAGTAAAAGAAAAAAGTATTTGGATATGCATTTTAGTTCTTGTTCAATTTGTCGTAGCTTGGGCTCCTGCCTTGCTATCTTGATACCGTCTTTCTCACATGAAGAAGGGACTATTGCAAGTGTGGCTCAGAACCCGTGACTTGTTTTCTCCAAACTTGAAGCTAGACCATTGTGCTTACTGTTAAGATAATGTCTATTCTTTGACACCAGATGGTAAAAATATAAATGAGCTCTTTTTTGTTGTAAAGGAAAGATGCCATAGTCATTTTTATTCTCAACATGTAGACTTCAAACATAAGAGTTGTTCAACAGACATTTTGTTGAATTATGAATAAATATGTAAGTAAATGAATAAAGGATGTTTGTCATGATTTAGTCAGCAGCTCACACTCTGGGATTATATATCAGCATGTTTGTGTATATTATCTAGGTATTTCTTCAATCAGCTGACCCATCTGAGCTATTTTAGATAGTCTTGTCATTCAATAAATCCTTGTCTTCTTATATCCCCAACAAATATACTCAGTTTCTTAGATGAACCATGAGATTAAGAAAACTGCCTTCTGTTAAATCATACCAAAAGGGCTTGAACTTATTATTTTTTGTAGAAATTAAGAAACTGAAAGGAGATGTGCTGGCTACAGCTATTCTAGTCACCAGGAACAGACGAAAGTTCGGTTGTTGGCAAGTGGCCTGCAGTATTTGCTTGCAGTCATGATGAGTTTGCCCCTCAATCCCAAACCTTTCCTGAATGGATTAACAGGAAAACCAATAATGGTGGAACCTAAGTGGGGAATGGAGTACAAAGGCTACCTGGTATCTGTAGATGGTTATATGAACATGCAGCTTGCAAACACAGAAGAATACATAGATGGAGCATTGTCTGGACATTTGGCTGAAGTTTTAATAAGTTGTAATAATGTCCTTTATATCAGGGGTGTTGAAGAAGAGGAAGAAGATGGGAAAATGAAAGAATAGCATCTTTTGTGGGGAATTTTTTAATATATATTTTTAGACAATAAACATTTTTTTTTCCCAAAAAAAAGAAAAGAAACTGAAAGTAAATGCAAGATACGTAAGTCTAAATCACATCTTGGGAAATGGGAGTAATTTTCAGTGAAGTATTAGCCATGTGATCATGTTAGCTTAGATTTGCCTTTTATCTAAAATATTTATTCAGAGGTTACTGTGATAGATACTATGCATTTTGTACTCATGGAATACGTTATTCAGAATTTTGAGCTGGAAGAAGTCAGTCATAATTATTTTAAATTGTAAAAATACCAAATCTCCAAATCTTGCAATGAAAGATATAGATACATGTATAATGAATTTGAATGTACTGATTTAAACTGGTTTATGTGAAGGATAATATACCCCTTATAAGATAAGAACCTTCAGAGTGATTCTTAACCGAAAGCAAACATCAGAATTATATGTAATTTTTTTGAGACATACACATGCCTGCTATGCTTTCACATCAACCTAAGTTGACTGGGCCGGATATTCTTTTTTTTTTTTTTTTTTAAGTTTTCCAGGTAAATCTGACACACATCTCAAAATGAGTATGGTGGTTACTCAATTTCTATTCTAATCACCGGTGACAAGTGAAAAGCTGCATTAGTTTATGTAAATCATGGAAACTGCTGAAATAAGCACTCCCAAAAATGTCAGTGGCTCAGTTAATAAAGGTTTATTTCTTAATCAAATCACAATTTGTTATGGGTCATTCAGGAACTAATATCCTTTCATGTAGTAGTTTCTAGTGTCTGCAGTTCCTTCACTTAATACTACACATATAGCCCTTAGAGAAGAGAGGTTAGGCCTGCTTTTAATCACCTCATTCTAAAAGATCATTTTGTTAATAGAACACATTACATTGTTCTAACTAAATGGAAGGGAGACAAGAAATATCAATTAGCAATGATCCAAGGAGGAAGCGACAAACTTTGATATTGGTGATACCCTGTAACATAAGCAGCCAATAAATATTTAAAGATAAATATAATTCTGAAAACATTATTCCTTACATTATGTGATCCTTGATAGTCTTACATCTAAATATGTCTGACTACAGAAATTTTAATAGGTCAATATGCTGAATACTATAAAACAAATCTCATGCTAGTCTGGTCCTGACTATAAAAATAAATTACCTACTTCTTCAAAAGTTCTAGGACAGTTAATTAGTTCAACTCTTTTAAGACACCCATTTAGTTTCATTGAGAAAAATTGGTCAAATCTGTTTTTCATTGCACCAATTAACTATTCTGATACATGGTCTTCGACCCAACAACTATTAATGAAAATAATTGCTCCAAGTGTTGCAAAAAAGGGGAAAAAGCATTTCATAATGGGAAATTGCACTGGTCTATGAAAATTACACTTTGGTTAAAGATACAAATTTACTTCCTATACTCTCTTTAACTCCTTTTCTTCCATGTGAGTAAGCTCTGATCTCCATCTTTAAAACCAGAATATATTTTCAGTGCCAAGGAAGGAATCAATGCCCTTTGGTTATCAACTTGTGCAATATGCAAGTCTAAAGATTAAAGGGACTATAACCTGGGCCTATAGGATTGGTGAGTTATTTATAGCTTCTGTGCCATAAATTTCTATCTATTTTGTGTTTTTTTCAAGGATGATGTGAGGATAATGTATAATGTGCATTACATTACAAAATGCAGCTATAAACAAACAAACTAAAAACTTAATATATGAGGTTGACCCTGTAAAATTATTTATGAAGATGTGGTAAAGCTAATATAAAAGTTTCTTGATCAGTATTTGTTGAAAGAGTGAATACATACAAGAAGATTAATTTGATAGGACCTCCCTACAGCTCATATAGTGATACCAGGGTTAAGAGATTTGACACAGTGAGCAGCAAGGAGATGTTTTTGACCGGGCAAGTGATGCATTTCTTTTTTTTTTTTTTAATTAATTCTTGTCTTTAAGAGAAAGAACTACTGTAAACTCTGAGATTTTTGCTATTCTCAGTCACACAGAGCATATGATAATTTTTAGAAAGTAGTTGGGGACAATTATTTGCAATGTGGAACTAATCATGATTTGAGCCATTTAGCTAAAAGATCTTTTCAAAAAATCAAAGATTAAAGATATGTGAAACAAAATGAGTTCCCTTATCAATGTTAATCTAGGCTATAGGATCTTAAATTCACAGACAACTAACCAAATTTTAAGTGCATAGTGTTACATGGAAGAGTTTAAATCGATCACTAAAAGACAGAATTGTTTAAGTAAGTGTGAAAAATTGAAGTTTAAGAATCAGTGCTGTTAAAGAATAAAGCTACTACTGGGGGAACTACAAGTAGGCTACAAAAAGACATTCTGAGTTAAGAAATTCTTAAATACATTTTAACTGGTGTAAGGTGTTATCTCAGTGTGGTTTTGATTTGAATTTCCCTGATGGCTAATGATGATGAACATTTTTTCATGTGTCTGTTAGCCATTTGTATGTCTTCTTTGGAGAAGTGTCTGTTCATGTCTTCTGCCCATTTTTTTTTTTTAAAGATTTTATTTATTTGCGAGAGAGAACGAGAGACAGAGAGCACGAGAGGGAGGAGGGTCAGAGGGAGAAGCAGACCCCCCGCCGAGCAGGGAGCCCGATGCGGGACTCGATCCAGGGACTCCAGGATCTTGACCTGAGCCGAAGGCAGTCGCTTAACCGACTGAGCCACCCAGGCGCCCTCTTCTGCCCATTTTTTGACTTGATTATTTGTTTTCTGGGTGTTGAGGTTAAGAAGTTCTTTATAGATCATGGA
>NW_028055570.1:0-399 GCF_054177405.1 Leptonychotes weddellii
TCATGGCCATGCCCTGCCATTGTATCTACAGCTTCAGAACATGTGCCTGGTCTGTTCTCTCCCCTTTTGTGTTCTCCATCCTTCTTTTCTCTTTTTCTTCTCATTTTCTCATGGAGTACTATCTATCCATTTTTTGTGTTCTCTTGGCTGTTATCTTGAGGGTTTTAACTTCTAGTACAAGGAGATTATTAATTATATTCTTTTTTTTAAAGATTTTTTATTTATTTGACAGCGAGAGAGAGACAGTGAGAGCAGGAACACAAGCAGGGGGAGTGGGAGAGGGAGAAGCAGGCCTCCCGGGGAACAGGGAGCCCGATGAGGGCTCCATCCCAGGACCCTGGGATCATGATCTGAGCCGAAGGCAGACACTTAATGACTGAGCCACCCAGGTGCCCCAGG
>NW_028055571.1:0-399 GCF_054177405.1 Leptonychotes weddellii
AATAAATCTTCAAAAAATTTTTTAAAAACTATAAAATTCTTAGAAAAAAACATGATAGTAAAGCTTTGTGACCTTGGATAGTTTCTTAGATACAACATCAAAAGCACAAGCAACAAAAGAAAACAACACATTAGGGGCGCCTGGGTGGCTCAGTTGGTTAAGCGACTGCCTTCGGCTCAGGTCATGATCCTGGAGTCCCCGGATCGAGTCCTGCATCGGGCTCCCTGCTCGGCAGGGAGCCTGCTTCTCCCTCTGACCCTCCCCCCTCTCATGTGCTCTCTGTCTCTCTCATTCTCTCTGTCTCAAATAAATAAATAAAATCTTTAAAAAAAAAAAAAAAGACAACAACACATTAGACTTCATCAAAATTTTTAAAGTTTTGTGCTTCAAAAGACACCA
>NW_028055572.1:0-399 GCF_054177405.1 Leptonychotes weddellii
GGTTGCAAAGCTGGTGTGTAGTTTACCAGAAAGTGCCAAAAGAACTTCCTGAAGATAAGTCTCATTGGAATTCTGGCAGAATGTATAAGTCATCATTTAGGGAGTTTAACATCTTACCTAACACACTTTAGAAAGGCAGCCCCTCATTAATCTTGGAATTAAATACCTGTGTCAGAGTCTGGACTATATACTCTGCTGAAACATGGAGGTAAGAGTATGGTCCTCACTCCCAAGTCTAGTGTGGAACTATACATTCATAAGCCACCATTTACAATATTAAGTGATAAATCTTATGGGGTGGGGGAGGGTATGGACAAGATACACTGACAACATTGCCAACTTAGTAGAATAGAAATATTCAGGAGCTCACTTTTGACAAATGAATGGAAATTTGCTAAA
>NW_028055573.1:0-399 GCF_054177405.1 Leptonychotes weddellii
AAAAAACTAAATTGCTCTTCTTCAATCTTCCCTCTACCCCCTACTGAAGGAAAAGACTACTTGTTGCTTTGGTACCTGCCATTTTTGAGTTAAGCAGAAGAGGAAGCAATAAATTTAACACCATGTTCATAGCTCATACTCCCAAACATCAACCATATTCACCAACTGAGTAACATAAAATCAGACTAGGAAATCAGACATAAACAAACCAAGGATCTTACCAAGTTTTACATTTTACAAATAATTTTAAGGAAAGAGACAAGAGATTCAAACAAAGCAGAATATGCCTAGGACATTAAGGATAGTTCCCCTAGTCCTATCTTTGCATGTGTGACGTGGGAATAATAGACGAAATCTCTACAAGTGAAGTCCCCAGGGTTACTTCACATAGCATATATA
>NW_028055574.1:0-399 GCF_054177405.1 Leptonychotes weddellii
CAGTTGCACGAATCTTTTTGAGCAATTTTTTTTTTTTAAAGATTTTATTTATTTATTTGACAGAGAGAGACACAGCGAGAGAGGGAACACAGGCAGGGGGAGTGGGAGAGGGAGAAGCAGGCTTCCCGCCGAGCAGGGAGCCCGATGCGGGGCTCGATCCCAGGACCCTGGGATCATGACCTGAGCCGAAGGCAGACGCCTAACAACTGAGCCACCCAGGCGCCCCTTTTTTGAGCAATTTTAATTGGCAAAAGATCTGCAACAATTTCTTAGGGCAGCAAATGCACCAATAAATGTTGCAAATGGAAATAAATCCTTTTTGCTGGAGAGTGAAAACATGCAGGAGCTTGGTTGTCTCTTAACCAAAGAAAGGAGTGTGTTGTGATGAGTTTTGTTCTA
>NW_028055575.1:0-399 GCF_054177405.1 Leptonychotes weddellii
CGGCCTGCCCTCGCTCTGTGTGACAGACTCTCCTCCACCGACGTGGCCGTGGCCATCCTGCGCAACCACAGGGGGCGAACTCGGCGGGCCTGAGGAGGCGGACGCCGGCTGGGAAGTTCTGCGCACGGGCGGTCCCGGGTCCCGTGAGCTCTCCCGGGAAGTCACAGCAGCTCTCTGCTTCCACAGAGATCCCGAAGAGCCTGAAGGAAGCGCAGGCTGCTGCTGGAAAGGCTGTGAGCAAGGAGGAATTTCAGGCCGAATGCACAGCCCCAGCTCCAGAGTTCACTGCTACTCAGCCCGAGGTGGTGGTGGGGTCTGAAGGTGCATCGGTGCCCTTTCCGGGCGCTCCGGGCCCTCGGTTCCCTGCTGAGGCCTGGTCTGCAGCTCCCACTGCTCAGG
>NW_028055576.1:0-399 GCF_054177405.1 Leptonychotes weddellii
CCCTTGTCCCCCTTTTGCTTCTCACTTTTCCCCTTTTGGGAGCCACACAGTAGGACATTCAAAAAGAGCTGCATACGTGGGAAATTAGGAAGGGACCACGCGTGCCCAAGGAAAGGCTCAGAAAAGACCTGAGAAGACGTTCAGTTTACACCTCAGGCTGGTCCTCGGCACAGAGACAGCCCGCAACCATCAGAAGAACAATGACAACCAAACAGCAAACCCTGGGGAAGGGGGAGAATCTGATTTCCAGAGTTACCACGTCATGAGATTCGAATGTCCGGTGGTCAGCCAAAAAATCACAAGCACAGAAGGAAACAGGAGAGTCTGGCCCACTGAAAGGAAAAAGAGAACTGAACAGAATCTGTCCCTAAAAAAGACCTGAGGTCAGATCTACTAGAC
>NW_028055577.1:0-399 GCF_054177405.1 Leptonychotes weddellii
ATCCAGCCATATAAAAGAATGAAATCTTGCCATTTACAAAGACATAGATAGAGCTTGAGAGTGTAATGCAAAGTGAAATAAGTCAGTCAGTGAAAGCCAAATACCATATGATTTCACTCATATGGTATATATATTCAATGGAATATTATCCAGCCATATAAAAGAATGAAATCTTGCCATTTGCAAAAACATGGATAGAACTTGAGAGTGTAATGCAAAGTGAAATAAGTCAGTCAGTGAAAGACAAATACCATATGATTTCACTCATATGTGATACTTAAGAAACAAAAGAGATGAGCAAAGGGATAAAAAGTGAGAGAGAAAAACAAAAAAGAACTATAAAGAACAAATTGAGAAACAGAAAAGAACTATAAAGAACAAATTGATGGTTACCAGAAG
>NW_028055578.1:0-399 GCF_054177405.1 Leptonychotes weddellii
GCTGCTCCTCCCTGGGGGAAGAAGAGAAATCTCCCTGGATCTGCCACTTGTTGGGTCCCTGCTTGAAGAGCAGTGGCCTGATTGTACAGTGGATCACAGTTTATGGCAACCCCGAGCTGAGAGCCCACTTCTCGGCTCTGTCTCTGCAGCCAGCTTCCCTGCTCCGATACCTGGGAGGTCTGCCACACTCAGGCAGCCCCGGTCTTTCTGTGACCCTGAGGGTCCTGAGACCACACTCTCCCAGCGAGGGTTCCACACCCCCTGGTTAGCCCCTGGAGCAATGTCACTCAGTGGAGCAGATTTCTAAAAGTTCTAATTTTGTGCTCCGCTGCTCTATCACTTGCTGGTAGCCAGCTGATGGAGGGTCCCTCCCCGCATGGTCTATCTTCCCAAATATCG
>NW_028055579.1:0-8720 GCF_054177405.1 Leptonychotes weddellii
GCGGATCACGGTTTATGGCAACCCCGAGTTGAGAGCCTGCGCCTCGGCTCCGCCTCTGCAGCCGGCTTCCCTGCTCCGATACCTGGGAGCTCTGCCGCACTCAGGCACCCCCGGTCTTTCTGTGACCCCGAGGGTCCTGAGACCACACTGTCCTGGAGGGTTCCACCCCCCGCCTAGCCACCAGAGTGACGTCCCTCAGCGGAGCAGACTTTTAAAAGTTCCGATTTTGTGCTCCATGGTTCTATCACTTGCCAGAAGCGGCTGATGGAGGCTCCTCCCCTGCCGTCTATCCACCCGAATATCGCCTCGGATTCACTTCTCCACACGTCCTACCTTCCAGAAAGTGGTCGCTTTTCTGATGAGAGAGTTGTTGCTATTCCTTTCTTCGATCTCCTGTTGGGTTTGTAGGTGTTCAGAATGGTTTGATCCCTATCCAGCTGAATTCCTGAGAGGAGACGAAATCCAGGTCTCCTACTCCTCCGCCATCTTGCTCTGCCCCCCATGCACTATCATTTTAAACAGCTTTTCAGCAGAGTATTTCTTTTCTGTACAATGACTGGTTGAAAATGTTACTCAGCCTATGGACCAAAGCCTCTTGATTAGCTGTGTCAGATGGGTCCCCTCAGAAACACTGCATGGTTGCACTTTGACGCTTCCATTTTGAATATTCCATCAAGGGTTACACAAAGTTACCTGTAGAGGTTAGTGATGAAGGAGGATAAGGAGGAGGAGAAGGAAAAGATTGCCAAAAATTGAAGAACTTAACAAGGAAATGATCGCTTCCTGTGGTGGGTCTAATCCTTGGAATGGGGCAATGGTGGCAGTATTGGAGAGCTATTTCATCAGTTTGCTTTTTATCTTTAACAGACAAAAATGTCCATTTTAGCTCTTTCAGTGGCTGGGTAGTAGATTCTGCTTATGCCTTTCCAAGTGAGAGTTACAGGTGACAAAAAAATCTATTATTCTTACATTACATATGTCTATCAAGGTTTTCCTTATATAAAAAGAAATTAAATCAGAGGATTAACTGTACTAAAGAACTATTGTTTCAGAAACGTCTTTGGGTATCCTGCTCATTGCACTAAAATGTTGCACTGTCACAGTTTTGCAAGTGAATATTCATTCTTACGTCAGCTATGCCCGAGTTTTTATTCTATAATTTCTAATTTTCTTCAACTTTATTTATAAAACCCATTTTGATTTTTTCTTTTATCCTCTTCCCTTGTTTCTTACCACTCTCCCTCTCTCCCTTTCACTTCCTTCCTCTTTTTTCTCTCCCTCTTTCTTACTCTTTTTTCCTTTTCTTTCTTCCTTTGCATAAAATTAAAATTGAATAAAAAAGGTGATTCTTTTTAGAAACTTAATCATCATGGCTCCTCTGAATATAGCTGAGATAGTCTTATTATTTGAATAATTCTTCCTAGATATTTCTAACTAAATACGCACTTGACGATATTCTGCAGTTTTATTTGAATTATAGATATATTCTTCAATTATCAGATGAAAAAAAAATAATGAATGCCTAAAGCAGTCCATGGCTTTGACATGGCCTTACTAAAATCTTTAAAGATTTATCAGAGCCTAAAGATAAGTACCACCGTACCCACTGAACTAGCACCACATTACTCAGTTTGCAGAGCATCAAACAGAAGTTCTTCTAGGACACCATGCCACTTTTTACATTGATATTCTTCTCTTACCCACTTGTCTCTCTGGAAAACTTCTATTTATTTGTAAGACTCAGTTAAAGAGGACATTTTACTTCTCCACCTAGGAAAAATAACTTCTGCCTCAGCCCAGGCAGCTGTGGTATTTGCTTCTATTCTAAGGGTTGTCACTGCACAATTTTTAAATCTGAAGCTCTCAGAGGACACATATTTGTCTTGCTCATCTTTTTATTCTTAAGGGTTGAATATTACAGTGTCTTGCATGTGGAAAAGGGTTAATAAAGTGTTGAGTGACTTAAATGATAAATAATAATTATTACAAAAATGTATATAGCACTTACTTAATGCCAGGACTTCTCAGAGCACTTTAAATATTTTAATGCAATAAATTTAATCCTCACAATCACCATATGTGGTATTTTTCTTATTTAACAGACGAGAAAACTGATAAATTTAACAGAGACGTTAAACAGCTTCCCTTGGGTCACACTGGGAAAGATCCAGCATTGGAATCCAGGCAAACTGCTTCCAGGATCCAGATTAGTAAAGCTTGCCAATTCACTTCCTGGCTTAAAAATATTCAGCATCTCCCCCATCTTTTACAGGATAGATTCCACTCTGATGAGCAGAGAAAAAAAAAAGTCCACTTCATCGTATAGCCCCTGCATAGATTTTTAAATACTTATTTTTCAGATTCCCAAAGCTGCTCTCATCTTGAAATATTTGTCATTCTGCCAACACACACTGTTTTATCAGGCCACTAGATGTATATATATATATTTTTTTTTTTTTTTTTTTTTTTTCTCTGCTTGAAAGGCTGTCCACCTGAAACTCTTCCTTCATCTGACTGGGAAAATCATTGCTATCTTGTGAGAATGCACAACCATCACTGTTTCTTTGATGATCTAGAGAGTTCCTCCCTGAGATTTGCATTTCTCAGTGCCAAAGTATAAGAAGAAATGCTGGTTCGACAGAGGCAAATTTTAAGAGCTACTGCACTTCATTGTTATACCTGTAGATGGAATTATTTAGGGATAGAATTTGGAGAGGCCAAGCTGGCACTTAGATGCAGTGAAACAGAATGGAATAAAGACTCGCTTTGTGCAAAACTGCAAGTTTCAGTTAATTCCCTTTGTCACCTTTTGGCTTAGTTTATTGGAAATACAAGTTTGTGTAACAGGCATATTAGAATAGCAAGAAAGATCAAGCTGTCAACATATGGCTTCCTATCGAGATCGTTTGTGAGATTAATGCATATGCCTGTGGGTTATGCATTGCTAACTTCAGCTCCACAGAAATGAAACGTCACGAGCAGCAGTGTGTGCTTTATTACTTAATTTGTGGCCTATCTTTGGATGGGACAGAGAATCAATGTCCTTCTATTAGTTTCCATATTTTGCTTTATGAGTCCCATTCCTGAACAGTCCAGTCATTGATGAATACTTCATGGTAAATAGCCGGTCATCTGATGAAGAGAACTGGCCACCAGGGATGAGGGAAGAGATGCTGGTGTGAGGGTAATTAAAGGTTCCATGCAGGTATTTTGCAACCCACAGAGAGAAGAGAGCAAGACTGTAATGCCATTCTTCATGGCAGGGAAAAGGCCAAATGACATAGAAATAAAGCAAGACAAAATCAACAAAGAATTAAATAGAAAAATCAACTGGCTTTGGAAAGAAGACACAATTGAAGGTGTCACTCTAGAAAACTATTTCTATTCAGCCATGCATACCTCTTCCTTGTCAGTTTCTTGTCCCCTTTACCGTTCTCAGGAATGGAAATTGGTGTCTTACAATGATAGCATTTCTGGCTCATGGAAACTCCTCCATCACCAGTGTAGGGGAAGGAAAAGAACGATGCTGGTGATAATGAATGTATAGGGACCATTTCTGGTGCCTGTTAAGGGTCATAACCTCAGCTGTTCAGTTTTTTTCTTTCTGAGTCTCTATGGAATTCAATGTGGAATTTATCAAATGGCAAGAGAAAATTTTGCCATTGTAGTGCATTGACCACATACTACTATCTGCTTTGGAATATACATAATTGTGCCGATGTAGTATGGAATAGTCCAAAGACTGTGAATTTTGGAGACGGACCTGGGTTTCAATTCTGAAACTGTTACTACTTAGTTTTACGAATTTGAGCAAGTTATGTAATCTCTTTGAATACCAGCTCTTACTTACAAAATATAAATTCAAAGGGGTTAATTTACAGGCTAAACAAAAACCTGGCTTATAATATGCATACAGTTTCATAAATATTTTATTAATACAAGCAAAAAAAGGAAAATTTATAACTATTTTTCTTTAGAAACCAAAGAGATTTGATGAAACTTTCTCACATCATGAGATCAGCAGCCTAAACTATTAGATTAAAAGAAAAACTAAAATTGCTCATAATGTTAATTTAAAATAAACAGAAACTTAAGCACAATTTCTTAAGAAAAAACACAAGAAAAACTGTATTTCAGATGGAATTGTGATTCTGTTAAGAGATACTAAATAGTCAAAGATCTGCGGAAGTTAAGAAATTTCCATCATTAATGTGAAAAAACACTTTAAGTACTAACGCTACTGTTTTATTGTATGTCATTTATCATGACAGCAAATCAACTAACTCTAAAAATTAGGATTAAGCTAATTCCAAAAACTTTTGCTTTTTGCTGTAGTTTGGTGTTCTTTCTCCTCCATCCCCAACTTTATTTTTTTTTTAAGATTTTATTTATTTATTTGAGAGAAACAGTGGGAGAGAGAGCATGAGCCAGGGGAGGGGCAGAGAAGCAGACTCCCCACTGAGCAGGGAACCCAACATGGGACTCAATCCCAGAACTCTGGGATCATGACTTGTGCTGAAGGCAGACGCTTAACCGACTGAGCCATCCAGGCACCCTATACCCAAATTTAGTTAATTCTGTTTCCCATTTGACATTTTGCATTTTAATATTTCTTGATTTAATGGGGTTAAAAAATACTATCATCTTAATTTATACAATCAGGCAGTGATGGGGCCATCCCAGAAGAATTTTACAAGACTATGGAGTTAGTTGAATAAAGATCAGTATTCTAAGAGATGAGGCTGAGAGGTTGGATTATTAAGACAAAGGTAAGTCTTCTGATATTAATATGGGGGTGGCAGAACAGAAAGCAAAGCCCTACACATTGCTAAAACTAATAATGCAAATCTAGTGGTGGTGCTGGCTTGCTTGCAAAGGTGAAAGCGGGATTTCTAAGGTCAGAGTCTATTTCTTGTAAATGTACTGATCATAGATAAATTGAATCATGTAAAATTCAGAGAGGGTGCCTGGGTGGCTCAGTTGGTTAAGCGACTGCCTTCGGCTCAGGTCATGATACTGGAGTCCCTGGATCGAGTCCCGCATCGGGCTCCCTGCTCAGCAGGGAGTCTGCTTCTCCCTCTGACCCTCCCCCCTCTCATGTGCTCTCTCTCATTCTCTCTCTCTCAAATAAATAAATAAAATCTTTAAAAAAATAAATAAATAAAATTCAGAGAGATAGTGATACAAAAGCAATTCAAACTCAACTTTCTAGATGCTTTATAACTAACTGAATTTTCTCCAGGATCTTAAGATATAATGACTCTTGAAAAAAGACCAAAAGCGGTTTCTACTACAGACAGTGCATACCTCTGGACTCTCAATTCCATTTAGACACTTTTTGTGCTCACCATAATTTTTTTGTTGTTTTGTTTATGTGCCCTATTTCAAATAAATAGGCAATAAAGATATATTTACTAGGAATAACATTACGCCAAATGGTGAGCAATAAATTAGTTTTCAAAGCACAAGAGAGAAAAAAATTAAACAAGTGCTAGTTTTGTTATCATCCTACAGTAAAAAATGATTAATGTATACAACTACTAGTTTTAAAAAGATATGAACTAATTTTATATCAACATGTGTACCTACATGGTACAATAATTTAAAATATTTTTATGAATTATTCATAGATATAGATGCAATGGAAAAAGAAAAAAAACAAAACCCTATGAAATAAAATGACTTTAAAAAATATCAAGAAGAGAGGAAAAAAACAATGATTTTGCTCAAAGAAATGAGGTTTCTTTATTGCAAGAGTGAGAGAGAAAGTTCAGGTATGGTTAATTCACAGTCCAAATGTATCCATGAGAAAAGGAGTAGTATTCATAGTACTGATAGATACAAAATGAAATTACATAACATGTAACCCCCGATTATTTCATTTAAGTGTTTTTATTTATTGGTTTATTGGCAATTTGGATTCATTTTTCTGTGAATTTCCTTTGTCCTCCCTCTTTTCCTATAAAGTAGTTTGCCTTTTTGCTTACTGATGTGCACACTTATCCTGGGTACTAATTTGCTGCATGTTATGTGAGTATCTATGTCAAACAGGTAATCATAAAAAGATGGAATAAAAAATATGCAAGAGATTGTGAGATCTTCACTTGAGCGTGGTGAGTAGTCTTGGAAAAGAAGGAAGAGAATGAGTTGAGGGAGGGTATATTTCAACCCTTTAACATTTTATTTGTTAAAATTTTTGAAGAAAACAAAATATGTTTAACCCCACCTGAGGAATGGCACTCTACAGGAGCTGAGATTCCTCAGAGATGAGGGTCTTTGTGGCCCACCAGGTAAACTCAAATTGGCATAGGTTCTAGTCAAGGGGAGGGGAGTCTAGAATGGGATATAGAAGAGGGAGAAGATAAAAACCACTTCTAAACTTGAGAGCAGCATGAGCTATAGTTCATCTTACTGATCTTCCTATTTTTTACTTTTCTCAGGACAAGAAATCAATCAAAATCTTGGAGTAACTGCTTGCAGATGGGGTGAACTTACTATGAAGCAGGTGGATCCAAGCATCACAAGAGGTAGTTTGTAGTTGATATTGTGGTTCATCATCCAAATCTTTTAGTATTGAGGTACCCTATCCCTTGACTGCTGGGAAAATTTACTGCTGATAGCTCACAGCCACATGCCATTGTGGAAACTGTTTTCCATCAAAGGAAGCTTCCTCACCCACATAACACTCCCTCCCCAGGGCAGTTGTAGGAGTCCAAAGAACTGAGTCCCTCACCCAGATTTGAGATTCTCTGAAGGGCTGCCTTAGTTTCAGAACTCTCTGTGAGAAAGATGGAATCCATCACTGCTACCATGACACAATTAACCTTACCTCACTCTTACTCTTGCTTCCCTTTCCCTCTCAAAATTGGTGTTTATGAGAGCATTCTTTAGTCCATCAAAGTCAGAGCATCACATTCCATTCCTAAGGAGGCTTATCTGTAACAAGACTTTGAGCTTTACAAGGTAAAGGTAGAAATTATTTTTAGTTTACATTTAAGTTGTCACCCTAATTCAGTAGGTAGGAAAGAGGTGAGAAATCAAGATAAAATCTTTCATGACTAAGTCAGTGCTTTGTAACACAATATGCTTGTACTTGACTTCTGAGAAATCTGGACATAATAGGACAAAGAAAAAATCAGAAACCCTGAGATAGATCTCCATTTATGAAATTCATGAAGGAAGATTGGTCTATTTTCATATATTTGGAGTTTTAAACAATATACTAGTCCCCTTTTCCCATTTGTTCATTTATTTAACAACTATTAGACTATTCCTGTATGACAGCTACTGTGCTAAGCACAGATAATTCAAATAAGAGGAAGTCTCCAAATGCAAGGAACTACTGAGAATTTGGTAATAAACCAAAAGAGACAAATAGTGTAATAGGTGCTGTAATAGCCATTTACACAGGATCCTTTCCGAGTAAATGGGGAAAAAAAAACCAGATGTGATGGGAGGGAGGGCAGAGGAAGCCTTGCTGGACAAATGATGATTGAGTTCACCTTTGAAGGATTAGAAGAAATTATTTAGGCAGGAGATATGGGAAGGGAAATATGAAAGTACATTATGTGGGAACGGTAATATGTTCTGAGACACTTAAGATCGTGAATTTGATGTAGTTCAGTATATCTAATATAAATATATTTCAAAATAAGCCTAGAGTGGTAGGCAGTGACCAGACTATGGAGTTGTTGGTATAAAGGAAGTGATTTTGAATGTAATCCTGCCCAAATGGGGATGAATACTTCAAAGGATTTAAAATAGAGGAATTTCCTGATCAGACATGTTTAACAAATAATATTCTGAATGTAGACCACTATACCACCATCTCTAATGTAAAGATCAGAAATATAATCTCACAGGGTCCTGGGTAACTATCCAAAGGTGTGCAGAATACCCCTTTTCTAAGACTCAATAACATGATATAAATAAATAACTCAGGTCTGTGTCAAGATGGTACCTAATGATATGTTTGGGGGGTGGGGGTGGAAATTAACAAAGGATACTGAAGCACCCTGGGGAAACAATGGGGGAGACCCATCACCACAACTAGAATGAAATGATCACTGAAATTCAGTTTCTCATAATTGGAACTGAGACTCTAGAAAAAGGAAAATTTAAATTTAAATCACATTAAATTTCTTTCTTTTATTAATGTATTATATCACATTGATTGATTTGCCGATGTTGAACCAACCTTGCAGCCCAGGGATAAATCCCACTTGGTCATGGTGAATAATCCTTTTAATGTACTGTTGGATCTTATTGGCTAGTATTTTGGTGAGAATTTTTGCATCCATGTTCATCAGGGATATTGGTCTGTAATTCTCCTTTTTGATGGGGTCTTTGTCTGGTTTTGGGATCAAGGTAATGCTGGCCTCATAAAATGAGTTTGGAAGTTTTCCTTCCATTTCTATTTTTTGGCACAGTTTCAGAAGAATAGGTATTAATTCTTCTTGAAATGTTTGGTAGAATTCCCCTGGGAAGCCATCTGGCCCTGGGCTTTTGTTTTTTGGGAGATTTTTGATGACTGCTTCAATTTCCTTAGTGGTTATAGATCTGTTCAGGTTTTCTATTTCTTCCTGGTTCAATTTTGGTAGTTGATACATCTCTAAGAATGCATCCATTTCTTCCAGGTTATGTAATTTGCTGGCATATAGTTGCTCATAATAGGTTCTTATAATTGTTTGTATTTCTTTGGTGTTGGCTGTGATCTCTTT
>NW_028055580.1:0-399 GCF_054177405.1 Leptonychotes weddellii
CTCGGGGCGCCTGGGTGGCTCAGTTGGTTAAGCGACTGCCTTCGGCTCAGGTCATGATCCTGGAGTCCCGGGATCGAGTCCCACATCGGGCTCCCTGCTCGGCAGGGAGTCTGCTTCTCCCTCTGACCCTCCTCCCTCTCATGCTCTCTGTCTCTCATTCTCTCTCTCTCAAATAAATAAATAAAATCTTTAAAAAAAAAAATAATAATTTCTCCAACCAATTTATTGTGATATGCTGAGAAGCCATGAGTGGGTTACAGGTGTCCCAAGATTGCAAACCACTCTGTCCATGGGATCATTCAACAAATCTCAAATATTATGATGTTCTATTTTGCCATGACATAAACACTGTGAAAGCTTTGTTCCAATCTAAGGCATATAAAGTTCCAAAGGAGACCT
>NW_028055581.1:0-399 GCF_054177405.1 Leptonychotes weddellii
ACACTTGAGTGCTAGGCTACAGCCCTTAACACCTCTGATCACAGTTTTCCTCACCTGTAAAAGGAGATTAAACATGCCTATTCTGTCCACCTCTAAGGGAGAAGGGAGCAATATAATTGGTAAAAAATTGTTTTGAAAAATAAGCAACACTGTACTTACAGAAGTAGCAAAGTACTATTTCTGATGTACCCTAGATCATAGATAAGGACCCGTATTCCATCTATCCAAGTGCAAAAGCACATTTTGGAAGTCATCAAGTTAGTGCCAATAAAACATAGTATACAGAAAAATACTTAAAAGCACCTGAGTGTTTTTGGACAGAAAAGCTTAAGATTCAGAACAAGTTCAGAGTTGGACAATCCAAGGATAGAAGAGCCCTCTCTATCCATTAGAAGGTAG
>NW_028055582.1:0-399 GCF_054177405.1 Leptonychotes weddellii
GTTTCCATGAATTTTTTAAATTCTTCTTTAATTTCCTGGTTGACCCATTCATTCTTTAGTAGGATGCACTTTAGCCTCCATGTATTTGAGTTCTTTCCGACTTTCCTCTTGTGGTCGAGTTCTAGTTTCAAAGCATTATGGTCTGAAAATACGCAGGGAATGATCCCTGGTACTGATACTGATGGAGACCTGATTTGTGCCCTAGGATGTGATCTATTCTGGAGAATGTTCCATGGCACTAGAGAAGAATGTGTATTCTGTTGCTTTGGGATGGAATGTTCTGAATATATCTGTGAAGTTCATCTGGTCCAGTGTGTCATTTAAAGCCTTTATTTCCTTGTTGATCTTTTGCTTAGATGATCTGTCCATTTCAGTGAGGGGGTGTTAAAGTCCCCAACT
>NW_028055583.1:0-399 GCF_054177405.1 Leptonychotes weddellii
GTCTCTTTTTCGGTGGTTTTTTCCTTCTTCTTTTTGTTTTGTTTTGTTTTGTTAAAGTCTTTTTTAATTTTCATCTTTACAGTTACATTCTATCCTTTCAATGTATTTAATTTTATTTTTATATTTATAGGCTTTTCTTTCTTCATAATTTTGAGATGGAGTTTCTTTTAACAAACTGAAAAAAATACACTCAGGAGATAGTGCATTGCTCTGTTCTGTTCACCTATTTATATCACTTCCTTTTTTGTTGTTGTTGATTTTTTTTCTCCTTTTTTTCTTGTCTTTTCATTTCCATTTTTACAGTTACATTCTATCCTTTCATTGTATTTAATTTTATTTTTTGTACATATATATAAGTCTATCTAGTTTTCTAAAAAACAGATCAAAATACACACAGAA
>NW_028055584.1:0-399 GCF_054177405.1 Leptonychotes weddellii
ACCCCTTTCCAGACTAAGGAGGCCATCTTGCTAGAATAGCCTTCTTTTTTTTTTTTAAGATTTTATTTATTTGACAGAGAGAGATACAGTGAGAGAGGACCACAGCAGGGGGAGTGGGAGAGGGAGAAGCAGGCTTCCCACCGAGCAGGAAGCCCGATGTGGGACTCGATCCCAGGACCCAGGGATCATGACCTGAGCCAAAGGCAGACGCTTAACGACTGAGCCACCCAGGCGACCCTGGAATAGCCTTCTTATACTCAGATGATTTGCAGCACTCAGCTCACCAGCCCCCATCTGGAGCCCCAGTGAGCAGCCCCCAGGTCTTTGAAAATCTGCCTCTCAAGGGGAGCCAACAGAAGACAGAAGGAGAAGAAGAAGAAGAAGGAGGAGGAGGAGGAG
>NW_028055585.1:0-399 GCF_054177405.1 Leptonychotes weddellii
AAACTTTTCCTATAAGGGCCAGGTACGTAAATATTTTAGGTTTTCTGAGCCTTATGGTCTCAGCTGTAACTACTCAGCTCTGCTTTTGTGGCAGGAAGCAACGACAGACAATACACAAAAAGTTTTGTGCTCCAATAAAACTTCATTCACAAAAATAGGTGACAAGTCAGATTTGACGCTCGGGCTATAGTTTTCCAACCCTGCTCCAGGACAGGCACAGGATGTGACCTTTTCCAAGTGCTGCATCCCATGGAGGCTGGACTCCCTTTAGCCACATAGGCTAGGGTAGAGTAAGGTAGGGCAAGGTAGGGGAGGATAGTGTAGGGTGGGGTAGGGCAAGGTAAGGGAGGATAGTATAGAGTAGGAAGAGATCCCAAAACATGTGGGTTTGTGAAAAAA
>NW_028055586.1:0-399 GCF_054177405.1 Leptonychotes weddellii
GAAATCGGGCCAGGGGGCCACATGGCTGTTGAGACTGTTCTGATGTAAGTAACAGAAAATTTCCGGGTTGGCTTAAGTAAAAGAAAGTTGATTGACTTGGGGAAATGAAAAGTTCTGGGGAGTACTGGTTTCAGGTATGGCTGGATCAAGAACTCAAATGTAGGGCGCCTGGGTGGCTCAGTTGGTTAAGCGACTGCTTCCGGCTCAGGTCATGATCCTGGAGTCCCTGGATCGAGTCCCGCATCGGGCTCCCTGCTCGGCAGGGAGCCTGCTTCTCCCTCTGACCCTCCCCCCTCTCATGTGCTCTCTCTCTCTCTCATTCTCTCTGTCTCAAATAAATAAATAAAATCTTTAAAAAAAAAAAAAAACTCAAATGTAGGTGATATGCCCATCCCTTAC
>NW_028055587.1:0-399 GCF_054177405.1 Leptonychotes weddellii
AAATATTGGGACAAATCAGCTTTTTTGAGGGTTGCAATCTGTAAATATGGGGTCTGAATATCCCTTTATTTCTCGAGAATGAATACAAAGACTTTTCAGACTATGAGTAAATAGCGCACGGTCCCTGAGCTGCAGCTGTACAGTATACCCAGGGAAGTTATTTCTTAAAGAATTAAACAAAATTTGGGCGCCTGGGTGGCTCAGTCGGTTAAGCAACTGCATTCGGCTCAGGTCATGATCCCAGGGTCCTGGGATCGAGCCCCACATCGGGCTCCCTGCTCTGCGGGAAGCCTGCTTCTCCCTCTCCCACTCCCCCGGCTTGTGTTCCTGCTCTCGCTGTGTCTCTCTCTGTCAAATAAATAAATAAAATCTTAAAAAAAAAGAATTAAACAAAATTTT
>NW_028055588.1:0-399 GCF_054177405.1 Leptonychotes weddellii
TGGATCCAAATACAAATGATCTTGTTTCTCCCCCCCACCCCCACTCCCACCTCAAAGAGCTCAGGGTCTTGATAGTAGATATGATTTTTTTTTCCCCATATGAAGAAGGTACAAAGTCAAAGGGACCAGGGCGCCTGGGTGGCTCAGTTGGTTAAGTGACTGCCTTCAGCTCAGGTCATGATCCCAGGGTCCTGGGATCAAGTCCCGCATCGGGCTCCCTGCTCTGCAGGGAGCCTGCTTCTCCCTCTCCCACTCCCCCTGCTTGTGTTCCCTCTCTCGCTGTGTCTCTCTCTGTCAAATAAATAAATAAAATCTTTAAAAAAAAAAAAAGTCAAAGGGACCAATAAAAGCAGTACAAAAGAAAAAAAAGAGGAGCTAGTAAAATAAGGGAAGAAGAGA
>NW_028055589.1:0-399 GCF_054177405.1 Leptonychotes weddellii
GTCTCACTGTTTTCCAATGATGATTTCTAACCTAATCCTTTATTCATGTAGCTCAAAAAGCAGTGATGACAGTGTTTGCGGGGCAGGGGACAGGGTATGAGTGGTTTTTTGTTTTTTTTTTTCTAAAGTCAGAGCACCATTTCAAGATTTATTTTTTAAAAAAAGACATACAAAGTCAGGAGATAAATTCAAGTCCCTACTTAGACTACTTTTAACAGGGCAAGTGGACAGGGCTTGCCATTTTGTTTTCCATATTTGTTAAAAGCTAGCTCTGGGTGACGGCAGCATGATTTATTATCAACAAGTCTAGGAAGTGAAATATTTTGAATCCACGATGTATCTGGTTTCCCTCCTTTTCCAATACCATGAAAAACTTACTGCCTTCTGATACGTTGAGGT
>NW_028055590.1:0-8720 GCF_054177405.1 Leptonychotes weddellii
CTGGGATCATGACCTGAGCCGAAGGCAGCCGCTTAGCCGACTGAGCCACCCAGGCGCCCCCAGGAGCAGCTTTTTTTTTAAAGATCTGAGAGAGCGAGAGAGAGTGAGCACACATGAGTGGGGGGAGCAGAGGGAGAGGAAGAAGCAGACTCCCCGCTTGATCCCAGGACTCTGAGACTATGACCCGAGCAGACGATTAACCTACAGAGCCACCCAGTTGCCCCCAGGATCAGCTTTCATGCTGAGAAGCAGGGACTGTGGGGCAGGAGGGGGATGATGGTCCTGGGGTTCCCAGAGGCAGGGGCCTGGGAGAAGAGCTGCTTCATGAGTGTGGGAGGGGTTTTAATAGTCTTCAAGTCTCTCTTGGTGCTGTCCAACAGAACCCTGACCCAGGGGAGCCTGCAGGCCCTAAGGAAAATCCTTCCACAGTTTTTCAAATCTTTTGGGGGCAGGGTGGGGGGTGTGGAATGGGTAGTTCATTCATTCATTCATCCACTCATTTACCTAAGAAGCATCTATCCCACTGCCTCTCCCATGGTAGGTGGTAAGGGACTGGCCTATTCAGGACACACATGGCCCTGCCCATATGCAGCTTCCAGTGTGGTGGGCGGTCCACACCCCAGTGCTGGTTACTTTATTTCTGCCTGGCCCTGAGCTCAGTTTTTGGTTGAATGGGGTGCTCTAAGGGCTGTGCTTAGCACATAGGCTCTCCCTTGGACCACAAACTGCAGTTTGGACCCCAGCCAACTGCTGGGCACCTGGGCATGGCTGCTGGTAGGGCTGGGGAGAGGAAGCCACTCTTGGAGCTGGAAAAATGCTAATTGGTTCCCCAGTTGTCAGTGGTCTGGAAAGGCCCCGTGGGGCCCCTACACCAGACTCCCAAGGCTGCCGGCCGGGGGCTGTCTGCTGCCGGGAGTCTGACAGCCTGGAGACCAGCTTGAGAAGGAACTGGGACTGAGGCAGCAGGCCCTGGCAGCTCGGGAGGCTTCCAGACAGGCAAGGCAGATCATTAGTGCGGGGCTGCCACAGGCTTGACCTCCAGGCCTATATACCACCAGGAAGCCACAGAAGGGCTAGTGTGGGACTGACCTCCCCCCTCGCCCCGGGCCCAGGCCCATCATAAGGATGGTTCCAGCTGGCCTGGCCTTCCAGTCTCCCACAGGTATCCTGTAGCCACCCGAATGCCTCTGTGAGGACATGGCCATGTCTGCGACGGCCAGGGGACCCAAAGTCAATCGGAAAGCACAGATCCCGGCTTCTGCACAGGCTCATCAGAGAGGACAGCCACGAGATCAGGCTTGGAAGCAGCTCAGGAGCAGTCAGCTTGGGTGTGGCCCCCTCCTTGCAAACCCCTGGTGCTTTGGTTCGCATGGCATAGAACCTCTGGGCTTTCGTCCTCCCTCCCCAGCAATGCCTCCTCTGTCTCCTCCACCAGCTCCTAGTCTTCCTTCCTCTCGACTGTGGGTTTCCTCAAGTTCAGGCCTGCCCACCCCATGTACTCCATGCACCCCCCAGGGTACCCCATCTCTGCGTGTGTGCAGACACCCTCTGGGCCTCCCCAACCAGCCTGGGGCCAGCAGCCCTCACCTTTCTGCTGCCCATGGGCAAGACACATAAGTCATCTGTCTGGGCCACCTGTTCCTGCTTGGCACTAAAATGGGGATCATCACAGAGCTGCAACACGCCTGGCCCAGGGCCTGCATGAAGGATGTGCTGCCTTGTACTCTGGGAGCCTGGAGGCTTCTGACCCAGTCTGCAGAGGGAGCCCAAGTTCACCAGGGGGACCGCCACATGGGCTGGCCTGGCCGCTGCGCAAACTCAGTTAATACACCGAGCCGCCTGCAAGCGTGTGGGCCGCTGGTCTCCTCGCCCACGTCACTAAAAGGCCATCTGTGTCTGCATGACTGAGGAGAGAGAGGCTCTGCCCTTCCCAGAGGGAAGTGTGCATGCACGTGTATGCGTGTGTGCACATGTGTCCTGTGTGGATGCTGAGCAGATGGGGCGGTGAGGGCCCCTGGGGCCTCCCCTCTTCAACCCACTCAAAGCCGCATTCTGTCTCCCCAGCTGCAACTCCTCCATCAGCCCGAGGGACACAAATGCACCCTGACGGTGTGGGGGCAGAAGGAAGCCCCAGCTCGAGGGTGGAAAAGGGCCCGAGTGGAGGAGGGAGCCACTTCTCCAGAAAACCCCATTCCGGGCTCCTCCCTGAGGCCCACGGCCGCCCCTGGGGCCAGTCCCAGCATGGCCTGCTCCCCTGCCTGCGCACCCGCCCCGGGGCCACCTGCACTCGCCCACGGTCCCTACAAGGGCTTGGCTGTGGCAGTGACGGCTGGGAAGGCGAACTCGTGGGAATGAGAAGTGCAAACGGAGTCCGGGAGAATTAGCGAGCAAGGCCTTCTGCACAAAGAGCTGGGGGACGCTGAGGAGAAGGCTTCAGGAGAACAGAGGCCCAGCTGTCACTGCCAGTCATGTCTGGAGGGGCTGACCTACAGCCGATGTTTACCTTCTATAGGATATCACTCGGCAACCTTCAACGTTTTATAATAAACACACCTTACTCTTGCAACAAGAGGAAAAAAAAAGCCCGAATGATATAAAGATAGATGCCAGGTCTTAATCCAAAGACAGAAATCTTTAAGAGCCCTGCAGAAACAGCTCCCATGCCTCCCCCCACCCCAGCATCAGGTAAGCCCCCCATCCCTCTGGCTGCTTTCTCTCATTACGGACCCTCAGTCTCTACATCTTGGGCTGAAACCTGGACCCTTTAGGGCAGAAGGAGCGAGGGCCCAGAGGACAAGACCCTGCCTTTTGGTCCCAGCTCAGCCATACAGCAGCTCAGTAAGCGCATCCTCTTCTCCCGTCTCAGGCTACCCGTCTGTAATACAGGGCTTAAATACCTGCTCCAACCACCTCTGGAGCCTGTGTTGAGACCAGGAATTTTAAAAATTAAGATCCCGGACATTAAAGCATCATGCAAGCTGTGGGGAGCCGTCTGCCACACCAGGTACTCTTACCACCAGTGGGGCCGAGCGCCCCTTCTGACGGCGGCCACCGGGCATGCCACAGGAGCAGCGCGGCCTGCACGAGGACCAAAGGACTCCGGGCACAGTCATCTTGCTCATTAGGACCAGGGCAGCCAGGAGTCCTCCCTTCCTGAGACGCAAGACAAGCACTGAGAAGAGACGGTATGGGCCAGCTTCGGAAAGATGCGTTCTCATACTTGGCGAGAAACCTCAGTAGGTATCGCATTCCTGCAAAGATCCCTAGTGCTCACGGCATCTCCGGCCCCAAATGAGCGCTTGCTTGTGCAAAGGCCCCCAGGGGACCCCCCCTGCTGCAAGCGATCACTGTGCGAAGGTCCAGCCACTCACATGGGCGCCGGCGGGGAGCGGAGGGACAGGGAGGCACGATGCGCCGGGATGAGCCCCGTGGCGGCTGTGGCCGACGCTGGCCTGGTGCCCATGGCGCTGCCCGGCTGGCTGATGGCGGGAGTGTGATGGCCGCTATCCCGGGACGGGGGGCAAAGGGAACTTACCTCTCTCTCGGGCCCACGTGTAGACACGACCAGTCTCAGTGCTTCTGGGCTTTTGCTCGGCGGGCTCCATGGGCCAAGGTCGGAAGTGCGGGTCATTGGCCCGGCCGGGGGTCTTCAGCGGCAGGATGTACTTGGGGAGCCCTTTGTAGAACCAGGCCCCCGACCTCTTCCAGACCTGGCAGGGGTGACATCTGCTTAGAGCAAGGGACACACAGCAGCCCTCCCTGTGCCGTGCTCCCACGCTGGGTTGCTCTCCTCCCCTGTTGGGAAGTGCTCTGCGCTGTGGGCGCCCAGAAGGTGCTCCGCAGATGCCACCCACGTTCCTCCCACCTGCCCCTTCCCTTGAGGCTCTGGGGCAGAGCGAGCGACAGGAGGCTCGGCGAAGGGTCAGGCTCGGGGACGGAGCAGTACCAGAAGCTGTTCTAGAGAGCTCCCCGGGGACGAGGCTATCCCCGCAGGTGCAGGGAGGGCCCCGACCGCAGAGAGCCCCAGGTTAGAACTGATACCTGCACTGAGATAAGGTCCCCGAACTCTTCATGCCTACTTCAAGAAACGCCAAGTACTCCACAATCTCTCCACCGAAGGAAATACATTCAGGGTATTCAGTAAGAGGACGGGGAGAGCGGGAAGGAACGTGACCTTCTCAGAGAAGACCTTGGCAGTTCAGAGCAGACGGCCTGGGTTTGGATCTGGATCTGGCAGCTGTGAGATCTGGACACATCGACCTTCCAGATCCCCAGTTTCAGCACCAGTAGGTGGAATGTAGGAACGGGGCCCGCCTCACAGAGCAGCCACGAGGACCAGACTTTGAACGAACATAAGGCCCCACTGGGCACAGAGCAGCCCCTCGACAGAGGTGACGCTCATGATCATCCCTGCCGCCCGCTTCCTCTCATCCGCCACACATGGAAGTTTTACAGCCAGTGGACTAAGTTCCCTACTCAAAAGAGAGAATTTATTTATTTATTAGAGAGGGAGGGGGGTGGGCAGAGGGAGATGAGAGAGAGAATCTTTTTTTTTTTTTTTTAAGATTTTACTTATTTATTTGATAGAGAGAGACAGCGAGAGCAGGAACACAAGCAGGGGGAGTGGGAGAGGGAGAAGCAGACTTCCCGCGGAGCAGGGAGCCCGATGCAGGGCTCGATCCCAGGACCCTGGGATCATGACCCGAGCCGAAGGCAGACGCCTAACGACTGAGCCAGCCAGGCGCCCCGAGAGAGAGAATCTTAAGTAGGCTCCACGCCAGGCTCGATCTCACAACCCTGAGATCATGACCCTGAGCCAAAATTAAGAGTTGGATGCTTAACCAACTGAGCCACCCAGGTGTCCCTCAAAAGAGAGAATTTAAAATCAGAAGGTCAGAGGCTGCCCCGATTCTCTCTAGGACAGATTTTCCTAATCCCCAAGCCTCCTCTGTACATTAGTTCTGTGGGATGTTAACATGGGCTGGACCAAAAAAAAAAAAAAAAAGGTTCCTGATCATGTATACTTGGGAAGCACTAGGTTAAATGAAGCATTACTGCAGGACTTCTCAGAGCCTTTATTTAAAAAAAAAAAAAAATTTTTTTTTTTTGAAGATTTTATTTATTTACTTGACAGAGACACAGCAAGAGAGAGAGAGAGAGAACACAAGCAGGGGGAGTGGGAGAGGGAGAAGCAGGCTTCCCATTGAGCAGGGAGCCCGATGCGGGGCTCGATCCCAGGACCCTGGGATCATGACCTGAGCCGAAGGCAGATGCTTAACAACTGAGCCACCCAGGCGCCCCATCTCAGAGCCTTTAAGATGCCAATGTACATAGGGTTCTCCAACAGAGCCAAAGAACATACGGTGCTTCCCACTTGGAATCTACTCAACAGGTTTTCCTAGAGAAGCTCAACCCTAGTAATTGGTCTGCATAGACTCAGCACTTAACTGTGCAGCACTGAAATCACTCAACTATCTTGAGTCATCTCTTTATGCTCCAGAGTGCCAGGCATGGGGCCACTGAGTCCCAACCCTGTCCCTGGCTCGAATCACTCACCCCTCCCTCCCAGCTACCCTGTGCAGAAGGGCCTGCTTTTGTGTGGCTCTTGAATAACATAGAACCTATCTGGTAGGATGAATGCCTCGTGGCGCCCCCTTTAAAAAACCCTTCCTGGTCCTCTCATGGCCCTCCTACAGGAAGTATTTGACTTGATAGCGTGTACACATGGCCTAAAATTCACCAAGTGCAAAATTAAAGTCTCCTCCCCATTCCCAGAGGCATCTGGTGATAAGTTCTTTGAGGAAGCTCCGTATTATCCCCACTTTCCAGATGGGAAAATTGAGGCTCTGACAACTTAAGCAACTTGCCCAAGGCCAGCCCACCGTTCTACTGGCCTCTATTCCACACTGGAGGCCCCAGAGTCTCATCCCAGCAGTCTACAGATGCAAAGTAGATGCTCACTAAGTGTGGCTGAGTGGTGAGTAAAGCCTCAGCAGGGCAGACATCATCGTGGACTGAGTGTCCAGCAGACTGGGCGCCTGCAGCGGAAGGAGCTGCCGTACAGGGAGAGGGAATGGGCTCAAGCAGCGGCTGCCAAGACCACCCTGTCTCTGCAGAGCTGCTGTGTGGTTCCTGAGAACAGGGGCCCAAGCCCAAGAGGCCATGGGTGGCCAGTGAGGGGCTCACTCCGCCTCCCATCAGAGCTGGCTTTGCCTGCCCTCCCCTGAGCACACAGGCCTCCTGCCCCCCAACATGGGCTGGGCCTCAGGGGGACCAAATGAAGCGAGCCCTTGAGAACCATGTGTATACCCTGGGCATGTACACAATTTGTTCTGAAGGATCCTGTAGACGCACCCTGTGTTTGCCTCCCACCTAACTCTACATCAGAGCAACCGTTCTGTGTTAATAAGTAATGGTCTCCACCGCCACTTTTTAATGGCTTCATAGTTTGAATTTATTAAACCTAATTAAACCAGCCCTCCACTGACAGACATTTAAATGGTTTCCAAAGTTTCACTCTTGTGAACAGCGCTGCAATAAACATCTCTGCACACACATCAGACAAGTGTCTGTAATGGCCTTAGAAAAAACCCCGGGGGGCGGATCTGCTGGGTCAAGGCATGTGTATCCATTGAGATGGTGACATACATCGTCAGACCACCCTCCAGGAAGAAAAGCTGAGTTTCCAGTGGAGTACTAAGTGTCTTCAGGGTGGGAAGTCTGCACTACACTTCCTGGTGGGATCTAGGGTCTGGCCTGGGGACCCGGCTCAGAGCAGTCTCCATGGGCTGGCGGGTGTGGGGGAGGTGCGTGTCAGGGCCCGAGGCCATCAGAGTTAGGTGCCACAGGAGGGAGGATGGGGACCCCATGGTCACCCCTGGGGCACACTGTCACGTGGGCCTGTTTGAAGGGGAGTGGGCAGGACAATAGCGAGGGTGACTCAGTGACATGGTTTCCATGTCACTGTTGTGTGGCTTTCAGTGGGAGAGACCAAGATGCTACGGAGCTGCGTTTGGGGATTCCACGGGGCCAGACGAATCCCTGATCCTCACTGAGGCCTCATCGTGGTCTCCTTTGCTCTTCCTGCAGAGCTGGGACTGTGGTTCTGGCCCATGTGTGTGCATAGTCCTTGCTGTCTTTATTTTAATTTAAAAAATATCCATAGGGGCGCCTGGGTGGCTCCGTCGGTTGAGCGTCTGCCTTGGGCTCAGGTCATGATCCCGGAGTCCTGGGATCGAGCCCACGTGGGGCTTCCTGCTCAGCGGGGAGTCTGCTTCTCCCTCTGCCCCCGCCCCCACCCAACTGCCCCGCTTGTGCACCCTATCAACTAAATATTAAAAAAAAAAAAAAATCCATAACATGTAATTTACCATCGTAGCCATTTCTAAGTTTATGGTTCAGTAGTGTTAAGTACATTCATGTTGTATAGCCAATCTCCAGAGCTCTTTTTATCTTGTAAAATGGGAATTCTGCACCCACTGAACAACAGCTCCTTATTCCCCTATCCCCCCAGTCCCTGACAGCCATCATTCTACTTTCTGAGAATTTGACTCAGAAAGAATTTGATGACGCTAGGTACTTCATATGAATGGAATCGTAGGGTATTGATCTTTTTGTGACTGGCCTCTTTCACTTAGCGTAAGATCCTCAGAGTGTTGCAACCTGTGTCAGAATTTTCTTCCTTTTTGAGGTTGAACAGTATTCCATTGTAGGTCTATACCACATTTTATTTAGCCATTCACCCATTGATGGACACTTGGGTCGTGTCTACCTTTTTTGGCTGGTCCTTTCATTTTATTTATTTATTTTTTTAAAGTTTTTTTTTTTTTAACAATTTTATTTATTTGACACAGAGAGAGAGAGCACAAGCAGGGGGAGCAGCAGGCAGAGGGAGAAGCTGGCTCCCCGCTGAGCCAGGAGCCCGATGCGGAACTCGATCCCAGGACCCCAGGATCATGACCTGAGCCGAAGGCAGACACTTCCGACTGAGCCACCCAGGCACCCTTGGTCCTTTCATTTTTAGAGACCACTAGGCTCTACCATCCAGGAAGCGGGGGCAGGGCAGTCACCACTGTATCTTCAAACTCCTAGCACATGCCTGACACACAGTAGGTGCTCAGCAAACACGGGCTGCATGGCTGAACTGGCAGCTATAGGGAGTCTGCCAGAACGTGTCCCAATCCATATAGTTGTCACCTTCCTGGAGATGTGGCCTGAGGGTTTCACCTAAGTCCTTGTAATTAATCAAATGGATTTATTATTTCAGATTAGAGAGGGATAAAGAAGAAGTGTTTAGGTGTCTCTGGGTGGCTCAGTCGGTTAAGCGTCTGCCTTTGATTCAGGTCATGATCCCAGGGTCCTGGGATCAAGCCCAGCATTGGGCTCCCTCCTCAGTGGTGAGCTTCTTCTCTCTCTCCTGCTCCCCCTGCTTGTGCTCTCTCTCTCTCTGTGTGTAAAATAAATAAAATCTTTTTTTTTTTTTTAAAGATTTTATTTATTTATTTGACAGAGAGACACAGCGAGAGAGGGAACACTGGCAGGGGGAGTGGGAGAGGGAGAAGCAGGCTCCCCGCAGAGCAGGGAGCCCGACGCGGGACTCGATCCCAGGACCCCAGGATCATGACCTGAGCCGAAGGCAGACGCTCAACGACTGAGCCACCCAGGCGCCCCCCAATGAGTGTTTCTACTAAAGGTCACCAATAACCTCCAGGTTACCAAAT
>NW_028055591.1:0-399 GCF_054177405.1 Leptonychotes weddellii
AGTATCTTTGATGGTTATGTATCTGCTCAAATTTTCTATTTCTTCCTGTTTCAGTTTTGGTAGTTTATGTTTCTAAGACTTTATCCATTTCTTTTAGGTTGATCAGTTTGTTGGCAGATATTTTTTTTTTATAATATTCTCTCATTTGTATTTCTGTGGTGTTGGTTATTTCTATTTTCTCATTGGTGATTTTTTTTTTATTTTTTTTTTTTAAAGATTTTATTTATTTATTTGAGAGAGAGAGAATGAGAGAGAGCACATGAGAGGGGGGAGGGTCAGAGGGAGAAGCAGACTCCCTGCCGAGCAGGGAGCCCGATGCGGGACTCGATCCCGGGACTCCAGGATCATGACCTGAGCCGAAGGCAGTCGCTTAACCAACTGAGCCACCCAGGCGCCCCT
>NW_028055592.1:0-399 GCF_054177405.1 Leptonychotes weddellii
CCTGTCCTCCAAACCACGACTCTGTAAAATGCTGATAGTGGGAGCAGAACATCTCACAAGATCCAGTACTCAACTGGATTCAACTAATGCATCATTTGGTGCACTGTGAGGGAATGGATTATAAGAGGCAAGAATATAAATAGCGAGACCATTTAAATGTCTATTGTGGAACCCAAATGTGCGATGAAAAGTAGTTTTAATTTAGGTTACATCAGTGGAGTTTGAAAGTAGAGTTAAGGTAGATTTTGGAGGTATAATTGTTGATGAATTAGATGTCGGAGGTGGAGAGTGATAACAAGCAAGAATGAAGTCAAAATAGTTCTCTGTTCTGGGCCGAAAATGGTGTCCGTTTCCTTAGTAACAGTTCTCAAAGATATGTACACATATCTAAATGCATAA
>NW_028055593.1:0-399 GCF_054177405.1 Leptonychotes weddellii
TCAGAGGCCTTCAGTTCTAGTGATAGAGACATGAGTAGGACAAAAGAACTCTGGAACTAAGAAAACACAGAGCCTATCTGGCACAGAGATTTAATCTACAGAGCCTGGGTTTTTTCACTCTGATAGAGACCACTTGTCTGAACTATAGAAAAATTAATAGCTGGTAAGTTTGTTGCCTACAACTAATAAACATGACTTACTGGCATAATAAATACATCAACTAACGCACCCATAAGCTTTATTGGTCAATACCTGTGTACTAGGTAATGCTGGGATAAGAAAAGTCCCCTGAGTTCTTATGTTTTATGTTTAAACCCAGAGTGGCAGGTCTACAATGACAGATTGGGAAAGTTCCTAAAGCTACGTGTACATAAATATTAGAGCAGAATGGAGATTAAA
>NW_028055594.1:0-399 GCF_054177405.1 Leptonychotes weddellii
TCAGTCGCAGTAGAGACCCAACACAACAGTGTGGTAGATAAAAAAGCAGCTTATTGATCTCTGATATAATCATCTGGTTAAGGACTGTAGTCCAGGGCTGGTTTGGTGGTTCGCATGTCAGGGAGCCAGGCGCCTTCTATTTGACGGCTCCACCATTCTGGGGTGTCGCCCTCATCCACGTGAGGTCTTTATGCTGTTCACAGGTTGAGGTCTTAATTTCCCTTGGCCCTGCAAGCTGGAACCCTCCACAGCGTGGCGCCAAACCTTCTCCAACACTACCCTTGAACACACAAAGCTCCACCTTGAAGCACCATTCCCACTTCTGCTTCAGGCCTCTAGGACTTTAACTCTTGAATGAGTGTGCTCCCCTCCCCATCCCCCAGGTCTCAACAACATCTC
>NW_028055595.1:0-399 GCF_054177405.1 Leptonychotes weddellii
TATCAGATTTTGAGGCTGGGTTGCATCCTAATCAAATCATTCAAGCGCTTGCATAGTTGCATCATTGTCACCTCTGAATCATAAATGTTAAGCTGAAAATGGTGAACGAGAGCTCCCAGAAGGCACCCTGTCTGCCAGCATGGCTTTTATCATTAACTTCTGTATTGTTTTTGACTACTTCTTAAGAAGAAGTCCAGGGACGCCTGGGTGGCTCAGTCGGTTAAGCGTCTGCCTTCGGCTCAGGTCATGATCCCAGGGTCCTGGGATCGAGCCCCGCGTCAGGCTCCCTGCTCCGTGGGAAGTCTGCTTCTCCCTCTCCCACTCCCCCTGCTTGTGTTCCCTCTCTCGCTGTGTCTCTCTCTCTGTCAAATAAATAAATAAAATCTTTAAAAAAAAAAA
>NW_028055596.1:0-399 GCF_054177405.1 Leptonychotes weddellii
TTTTTTTTTTTTTAAAGATTTTATTTATTTATTTGAGAGAGAGTGAGAGAGAGAAAGAGCACAAGAGTGGGGAGCAGGAGAGGGAGAAGCAGACTCCCTGCCGAGCAGGGAGCCCGATGCGGGACTCGATCCCGGGACTCCAGGATCATGACCTGAGCCGAAGGCAGTCGCTTAACCAACTGAGCCACCCAGGCGCCCGACGCCCCAGTGACTTTAAACACACACGCACACACACATGCATGGGAGTGGTCTGGCAGGGGTTGGGCCAAGAGGTATGATTATGGCCATAGAAGGAGGAGGTGGGGGTAGCTACCTCATCTCCCTAGGTAGAGGCTACTTGTATGAGGGGCTTTCTTCCCTCCCATCTTCTCCTCCCATTTTGTCTTCTTGCTCACCCCT
>NW_028055597.1:0-399 GCF_054177405.1 Leptonychotes weddellii
GCTCAGGGAGAAGAAGATGAGGACCCGATGAGAAGGAGAGACTTCAGGAATGGAAAGGGGATGGGGCTGGAAGTGGGTCAGATGAAAGAGGTGAGGAACAGCCAGTGAGTGTGTTTCTGAGCTCCCTTCCCCACTTCTCAGGTCTCCACCAGCACCATGGGAGTAGCAGCAATGGCTGCCCCCAGCCCCACCAAGACCCAAGAGCCCTTGGGCACTCCCCACTGAGCCTGGAGTTCCCCCACCTCCTCCTGCTCCATCAGGACCACTAAGATCTGGAGCCTCCAAGACAAGGCCGTTCCTGTGCCTCTGGAAGATACCTCCCAACACCTAACTCCACCATCTACGCTATGGCAGTGCCTCTCGTCCCAGAGCTGAGGATCCCCATGTTGCCTTCTCCAA
>NW_028055598.1:0-399 GCF_054177405.1 Leptonychotes weddellii
GGGGCTCAACCTCACAAATCCGAGGTCACGACCTGAGTCAAAACCAAAAGTTGGTCACTTAACCAACTGCACCACCCAGGCTCCCCATTATGGATTTTTTTTTAAAGGAAAGCAAAATATACATGCACAAAGTACCAAAAGACATGCATACCCAAAACTTCCCTAAGGGACTGCCAGTGCAAGCTCTGGAGTCAGATTCCAGCCCAATTTTATAGATGACAGTTCTCTATAAGAACTGATGTTTTAAATTACTGCCTCAGGGACTATGGAATCTTAAATCATTGATGACAATCTAACCATTTTTCCTATGCTCCAGGTCATAATGCAGGGAAAGTGCCCTGATAACACTTCAGAGAACTAAAAGGACAATTCAATTACCTGGAACCAGCACTGTGGTAG
>NW_028055599.1:0-399 GCF_054177405.1 Leptonychotes weddellii
GATTTTATCCTCAGAGCAATGGGGAATCACTGAATGATCTCCAGCAGAGAGGTGAGGGGATCTGGCTCACACAGGAAAAGTAATCCCTCATTGCTTATGTGGACAATGAGTCGGAGAGGGTCACAACTGGAGAAGGAGAAGAACTGAGGCAGAACTGTAGGAAGAAAATGATAAAAATGTGCCTGAAACAAACCCAGAGAAGAGTCTCTTTTGAGAAGGACAGTTGGGCCACTGTGTCAGATGCCCCTGAGTGGTCATATAAGAAGCAGAGAAGTGTCCGGTGGATTTAGCAACATGGAGGTCACTGGTGACCTTTTGGAAAGCCTGGGTGGCTCAGTTGTTAAGCATCTGCCTTCGGCTCAGGTCATGATCCCAGGGTCCTGGGATCGAGCCCCGCAT
>NW_028055600.1:0-8719 GCF_054177405.1 Leptonychotes weddellii
CCTGACGGCGCACTCCTCTCTGCTCTCAGGGCTTGTACGGCAGTGTCATTGTCACGGGGGGGAACACGCTGCTCCAGGGCTTCACGGACAGGCTCAATCGAGAGCTTTCCCAGAAGACCCCGCCGGTAGGAGCCCACCCCGACCAGGGTCCTGGCTTAGCTCTTCAGGACCCAGTCCTTCCTCCTTCCCCAACGGCGAGCCTTCAGCCTCCCCCTGTGGCTTCCCAGTCTTCCCCACTTCCAGCCCTGTCCCTTCCCAGAACCCAGGTGTCTGCTTCCCCCAGCCCCTCTTTCCCCCCAGAGCATGCGGCTGAAGCTCATCGCCAGCAACAGCACCATGGAGCGCAAGTTCAGCCCCTGGATCGGGGGCTCCATCCTGGCCTCACTGGTGAGAGGGAAGGGGCCTTGGCCTGGCACTGACTGTGGGAAAGGGGCAGACCCACACAGCCCCATCCCCTTGCCCGCCGCCTCCTTATTCATTCATTCAACAAACATTTATTTTTGAGAAACACCAGTCAGTGCTTCCAGAAGGGTGAATAAGCCATCGGCACAAATCAGGGAGCAGAAGGACAGGAAGCTGGAGAGATTGGTTGGATGAGGCACCCACTGTACTTAGCAGAGGGGAGACACTGAAGGTTTGGGGCGAGGACGCAATGTGACAGTCCCGGGCATGTTTGGAAAGCCTATGTCAGGAATGAGTCTTTGGAGATCAGGGTGTGAGCTGGACACGGGGGGACCTTGGGAGGAGGCTCCTTCCATTGTCCCAGAGTCACAGAGTGAGTAGCAGTGAGGATGGGGTGGTGGGCAAGAGGCAGATAGAGAAGGAGACAGGCAGGCTGGTTCTGGAGCAGTAGGTGAGGAGTCCTGTCTGGGCCTGCTGCTGGGCACAGGCAAGACGCTGAGCAGGGAGCTGGAGATGCAAACTATCTCACGGGTGTAGGTCACACGGAGGGGACAGTGGGGCTATGACAGAGCAGGAAGGACATCTCCTAGAGGGGCAGCCCCCAAGGAGACAGAAACAAGGGTCAGAAATACAGGAAGCTGACGGTGTGAAGTTAGCTGGGGGCTGGGAACCTGTCAGCCATTCAGTTCCTGTGGGCCCACCTGCATGCCCGACCTAGTCCCCGCTCCAGGAGCAGGCCCAGTCCGGAGGCTGAGAGCATTAAACAGGAAGTCACCACAAAGTGTGGGGGTGTTCCTTCAAGGGAGGACCTGATCTAGTTCAAGGGTCACGAAGGGCCTCCTAAGGAGCATTCAAGCTGAGATGGAAGACTGAGTAAGAACTCTTGAGGCAAAGAGGGAGAGAGGGTGCCTGGGCCATGGAGAGAGGCAGGCGAGACTAAAGGCAATGGGCAGACGCGGGTGGACCCGAGGTCAGGAAGCTCACCAGGGCAGTAGAGTGGAGAGTGGCTTGACCGGGGCTGCTGTGGTCTCCACTGTGACTGGGGCTTGACAGAGGAGTGGGTATCAGGCTGTGGAACCGGGAGCTCATCTGGGGTCCAACGGACAGAATGTGGACAGCATTTGGATACAAGAAGTTAGCGAGAAGGCGTCCAGGACAATGCCCAGGCTGCTAGCTCCTGGCAGCTATGTCCAAGAGGAATGTAATGCGAACCACATATACAACTTTAAATTTTCTAGTAGCTGTATTTTAAAAGAGCACCAAAAATCAGGTGAAATTAAGTTTAAAGAGTATACTTTATTTGGGGCGCCTGGCTGGCTCAGTTGGTAGGGCATGCGATTCTTGATCTAGGGGTTGTGAGTTCGAGCCCCATGTGGGTGTAGAGATTACTTAAAAACTGAGTCAGCCAGATGCCCCTACTTAAAAATAAAATCATTAAAAAAAAGAATGCACTTTAATTCAATATATCCAAAATATTATCATTTCAATGTGTGATCAATATAAAAATGAGATTTTTACATTCTCTTTCCTGGACTTAGTCTTCAGTATCCGTTGTGTGTTCTATAACTGTAGAGCACATCTCAGTTCCGACTAGCCGCACTTCAAGTGCTCTAGGACCACTATATTGGCCACGCTATATAGAAGGTAGGAAAGACCACCGAGGCAGGTTTGGGCCAGTCCTGGGGGAGCTCAGTGGTGGACATGCTGAGTTTGTGGTCCTGAGGGGCTCCGAAGGCTGTGTCCAAAAGACAGCTGAGTATTTGGGTCTAGTATTCAGCTTCAGAAACGGGAGATTGAGGGAGGAGTAGGGTTTCAGTGCATGAGCAAAAGTCCCAGGAGTGGAGGAGCTGGTTCAGGAAGGCTTGAACTGTGAGCCCAGGAGAGAAGCAGGGACAGTACCAGGGACACAGGCACTAGCTTTCAGGCAGAGATTAAGCAACCATCAGAGAAAAGGCAAAGTCTGAGATGCCCAGCACAAGAGACCCTCAAGGGCCAAGGTTCAACGTGGGGAGTGGCGTGCAGAGTGAAGACAACTCCATCCAGAAGTTAGGTGGTACAGGAAAGGTGAGGGTGGAGGAAAGATTCTTTCTGGGAATGTGGGAGACTGGACAAGTTTGTAAGGCCTGATGGAGTGATAGGTGCAGGAGGAATTGGGGGAGGGAGGTTGGGAGGCCAGGCTGGCTGGCCTGAGGCTGTAAGCTCCACTACCCAGCTCTAGCCCAGCGCCTGGCCCAGGGCAGACAGATGTGCAATAAATACTTGTTGAATGAATGAATCAACGTCGTGACTGAACGACAGGAGCAGGCGTATTCACCCTCTGAATATAAAGGAGGGCTAGGAGGCTTGGGGAGGTCGCTGCGGAAGGGATTGGGCGAGGAGGAGGTTTTCCGAGGGGCTGGGCCTGCACGGGTGGAATGTGGGGAGGCGCGACCACCCCCCTTCCTCCAGGACCATTCTGATGGCCTCTGTCGTGCCCCCACCCCCAGGGCACTTTCCAGCAGATGTGGATCTCCAAGCAGGAATATGAGGAGGGAGGGAAGCAGTGCGTGGAGCGGAAGTGCCCCTGAGGGCACCCCCTCAACACCCACACGCCAGCCCGCCGCGGTGGGGTAGGGGACGCCAAAAGGCAGGGAAAGGGTTTCCGGGCTCGGCCTCGGCTCGACCTCCGCCAGAGCAGATCGAAGCCCCCACCCCCATGCCCTCGTCTCTCCCCCTCCCCTCTCGTCCGCTTAGATTGTGATGTTTCTGGGTTGAAAGGAGTAAAAATGTTTTAAGAAAAAAAAAAAGTTTGGCCTCCTTGGTGGGGGGCGGGAGTGGGGCAGGGGCCTGGGGGGAGGCGAGGGGAGGGCCACACCTACGTCCCTTGGTGATCCCACGGTGGACGCCGGGACAAAGTCTGCGGGCCAGGGCAGAGCCACAGAAGCCTCAGGTTTCAAAGGGGCGGCGACCCAGGGAGGATCACGCAGCGAGGATCCGGCAGAGGCCCGCGAGAAGGCCCCAGCTAGGAGCGGAGTTGGGGCGGGAAGGGGGTGCTGGAGACCCGACCCCCTGGCAGGGGTGGGCGGGGCCTCGGGTGGGAGGCGGTGCCTAAGCCTCAGCGAAACTGCTCTCAGGTGAGCCCGGCTGCGCGGCGTCTCTCGTCTTGGGGTTCTTGGCACTGGCAAGAATGGGGCGGGGACGGGGGCACTAGTGCGCCCCAGCAGCTCTGAGTTTCTCTCCCAATTTGGGTAGGAGCTGAGGTTTCCCAAGGGAGACCCCGACATGGGGCCCCTTAGCCCTTCTATTCCAGAGCTACTTGTCTGGGGGGCCTCGGTAGGGCTTGGGGACCTGCACGCCCCCGTGAAATTTTGGGTAAAACTTAGCAGTTTGTGCCTGTGATGTGTTCCTGGGGTGCCCAGACCCAACAGAGGTAGAAATCAAGTCGTCCGTCACCAAAGAGACGCAGGTGCCCAGAGAAGACCATGAGTTGTTGAAGGTCATCCAACTCTGCCCAGGCCTTGACCAGGACTCTTTCCGTCAATGCCTAGTGGGCCTCGACCCCGCAGCTCCAGGAGAACCCCAACATGGAGCACTCACTGGTCCCGCTTGACCATATGCTCCCACCCAATGCCCCTCCCTCCCCAGAAGTTAATAGGAGCCTGAGGCCCACTTTTCAGCCTGATTGCAATGAGAGAGGCATCTACGTGGCCAGACCACCCCCACCCCCACCCCACCCCCCAGGTCACACCACTGTGGCAACTTCAGTTTAGGATCGCTTGGGGGCAGGTGTTGGAACTGGGAACTAATGTGTTATAAGGCCTGGCTGGGCACTCACTGGTGGGCCTGCAAGCCAGACGACTTGAGGGGGAGCGAGGTTTTCGTGGTGGGGAGCTTAGGAAAGGGTCCCCGAGGACACTGGGAGGGGTGGAAGCAGGAGAGGGCATCCTTATCTTTTTGCCCTCCCCAGCCATCAGCCCCCCTCCCCCACCCATGACGAGAACTAGGAGTCCAAAGTCTGCGCCAAGGTCAAAAAATTGATTGTTTTGCAGGGAGGGGACAGGAGTGAGACTGTGGAGGGATTTGCAGAGGAGGGCACAGCCACTCGTCCTCTAGCCTGGGCTGGGGGTTCCTATCTGGAAGGCTGGACTGAGGCCAGGACTGTGCCCCCACCCTTTCAGAGGGAGAAGAACGGCTTGGGCTCAGGCTGCCTGCCAGGGCTGATAAGGGGCCCTCTTGGGGTTCCCACAAACGGTTTATCACTGTGGGGGGAACAGCCTGCAGGGCTCAGGAGGGGGCACGAGCATGGAGCGACTTTGGGGTCTACTTCAGAGAACGGTAAGACCAAGTGGGGTTGGGGGGACCCTTTAGGCCTTCTCTCTGGGTCCTTCAGCCCCCTACCAAACCCCAAGGCTGGCGCCTCCCCTTCCCACCTCCGTCTCTCCCCTCCAGCTTGCCTCTCAGGACCCTTTCTCTTGCCTGGTGCTCCTCTGGCACTCCAGAGTCACTGTTGTGCCCAGATCCTGCCCCATCCCCCATGCCTCTTTCCCCAGTCTCATGCCCACCGTGCCCCCTGCAGCAAAGGTTGTCCCCACGACCCTCTCAGACCATCTACAAGCGTGTGCAGGGCACCCAGCAGTGGCGCCTGGAGGAGGAAGAGGAAGACAGGGAGGAGGGGGCTGAGCCAGCAGCCCACTTCTGCCCCATGGAGCTGAGGGGCCCTGACCTGGGCTCTCGAGCAGGGAGGCAAAACCTCGGACTCTGGGCAACAACAGGACGAAGGGCTGCCCCCTACCTGGTCCTGACAGCCCTGCTGATCTTCACTGGGGGTGAGAGTCTTCCCGCCCCCACCAGTGAAAGGCCTGGGTTGGGGGGATTTATGGAGTCCAGAGTGGAGCACAAGGAGAATCTCCATCTTGCCATCCCTCAGCTTTCCTTCTGGGCTATGTGGCCTTCCGAGGGTCCTGCCAGGCATGTGGGGATGACGTGTTGGTGGTCAGTGAGGACATAAACTATGAGCCGGGCCCGGACTCCCACCAGGGCACATTGTACTGGAGCGACCTCCAGGCCATGTTCCTGCGGCTCCTGGGGGAGGGGCACCTGGAGGACACCATCAGGTAAGGATTAGCCTGCCCCCTTCCCGGCCCTTGCAAATCCTCATCCACTCACTTGGACTCAGAGTCCTTTCCTCTCCTCCCAGGAACCTGATGTGGGGTCCCTTCTGAGTCCTTCCACTTGCCTCCCTGGCCTCCCTGTTTGATGGTCCTGGGAAGGATGTCAGGCATTTGGAGCTGAGGGGAGGGAGGGTGTTCCAGAGATAAGACAGCAGAGGGCTTGGGGTCTGAACGTGGCACTTGGGAGATGCGGGAGCTGACTGTCTGAGTGAGAGCAGAGGGGTCCAGTATCCAGACAGGAGGCGGGATGGATCCAGAAAAGTCCTGAATGCCACATCACGGAGCTTGGATTTTGACCTGCGACTGTGGTGAGCTTGGGGGGGGTGGGGAGGCACTGAGAAGGGACATTTTAAGGAATCAGAAAAAAAAACAAGCAAGCAAATGCATTTGTGAGCACAGACCATCCCCCTCCATCTGCATTATGAGAGATGCCAGCCAGACACAGACCTGCAGGCCTGCAGCCTGGAGCACAGCACAAGCAGGTCGGGGTTTCTCCTGTTTTGCTGAGGTCACTTTCCCCATTGGGAAGGAGCTGCCCAGGTAGGTCCAGAGAAGAGGTGGGGCCACCAGTAGCCCTCTCTTGGGTCAGGAATAGTGTTTCAGTGGATTCTCCTGGGTTTTCTAAGTAGAAGGTCACATAAGCTATAGACAGTGAGAGATACGTAGCTTTTTTCTCAATGCTTAGACACTTTATGTCATTTTCATTGCTTTATTTTATTAGAGAGGACATGAATTTTAAAAAAATGTAAAAGGTAATGATGACAGCAGATAGGCCTATCTCCTGACTTGCATAGGAATGTTTTTATGCAGCTTTGTTATTGAATGTGAACTTTGCTATAGACTGGATAGCTTTTTATAAATGAATCAAGGAAGTTTCCTTCTCCTCCACCTCCTCTTCCTCCCCTCCTCCTCCTCCTCCTTCTTCTTCTTTTAATGATCAGGAAAGGAGGGACAGGTTTGGATTTTTTTTTTTCAAATATTTTTCCAGAATATACTGAAATCATTTTTCTGCTTTAATTTGTGTCTGTATGTTTTTAGTTTATGTTTCTGTAGTAATTGGTATTGATAGACTTTCTTGTCTTCATGGGATCAATTTGAAACTTGATCGAGGCATATTATTACTCTTTGGCTACACTGCTGGGTCCACCTTGCCCAAGACCTTACATCTGTGGCATCAACAGCATACAGCCCTTCTTATTTTCTTGAGCAACACTCGGTCATCTGGGTACAGGCTGAGCAGGTGGATGGTTTGTCAGGTCCCACGGTGAGGTGTGGCACTGGGGATGCCATCAGAGGGCAGGGAGGCAAGAGGGTGATGGTGAAGGGGAGTGAGCAGTGAAGTGATGCACGACTCCAGGGTGGATGGAGAAGGAAGGAATGGAACTGTCTGGAGCACTCAGTGTGGTTGAAGAGCAGGCGTAGTGGGGGGTCAAGAAGCAAGCTGGAACCTGGAAAGATCTAGTCAGAGAGTGGGATATTGGGACTTTTAAGATTTATCTGATCAACTGTGTCCTATTTATCTGGATGTGTCCAGTACCTAGCACAGTGCCTGGCATTTAGCTGGTGTTCAGTAAATCCCCAGTGGATAAAGATTCCGGAGATGGAATTCTGGGTAACGCCAAGACCAGTGGGGGTGTGGTGAGGGAAGTGAGCAGCTGGACTCAGTGACACTGATGAGGTCATTCATTCATTTATCCACCAAATACCTTTGAGCACCTACTATGTGGCAGGTGCTTGGCTAAGTAGGTGGGGGCGATAGGGCAGAGAACAAAAGTCTGGGCCTTGTCCTTATGGAGCTTACAGTCTATGGGGGGAAATCAATACTGAACTAATAATCACATTCACGACACATATTTATTACTAGGATCACTGTTTTGAAGGAAAAGTAAAGG
This sequence comes from Leptonychotes weddellii, assembly GCF_054177405.1. Taxonomy (NCBI): domain Eukaryota; kingdom Metazoa; phylum Chordata; class Mammalia; order Carnivora; family Phocidae; genus Leptonychotes; species Leptonychotes weddellii. The sequence goes on from NW_028055600.1 coordinate 7,445, forward strand.
ATGTGGGGAATGAGTATAACGAGGGGGACCTGACTTAGAATGGGGGCCAGGGAAGGCTTCCTTGAGGAAGTGATGAGCTGAAGCCCTAGGGGTGAGTCATTCACCAGGCAAAGAGAAGGTGGAAAAGCATTTCAGGTCAGAGAACAGCAAGGGCAAATGGTCTGGGGTGGGAAATGGTGGCCTATTGGAGGAAGTGAAGGAAGGTCCATGTGGTTGTCTGAAGGAGAGCAGAGGGGTCCAGTATCCAGACAGGCAGTGGAACAGACCCAGAGAAGTCTTGAATGCCACATGATGGAGCTTGGATTTTGACCCATGACCCCGGGGAGCTGCAGTGTCAAGGTGGATATGGCCGGGGCCATAAAAGGGCTTAATGGCTACACAAACTGCTTTGGATTTTATTCTAAGAGGGAAGAGAGAAATGAAGAATTTAAAACACTAGAGAATCATGATCAGATGTAGGGGGAGGGTTTTGTTTTGTTTTGTTTTTTAAGGTCGGTGCAAAGAACAGAGTTTATGATACTCCTGACGCAGTAGTTCAGTGTCTCAGTGAAGGGCTTTTTTTGGTTTGGTTTTGTTTTTTAAAGATTTTATTTTTAAGTTATCTCCACACCCAAAGTGGGGCTCAAACTTACAACCCTGAGATCAGGAGTCACATGCTCCACTGACTGAGCCAGCCAGGCCACCCCTCCCCCATGAAGAGCTTTTTTATTTAATTTCCCTCCCTAGCCCTGAGCACTCTTTTCCATCCCCTCCCCCAGAAGCACCTCATCTGATGTTTGATGTGTGCCTTTAAATTCACACGTGGCTTTGCCATATATATAATGTTTTATGTGCATATGTAGATTTTTCAAAAACATTAATGTTTGTATAAAATCCTCTGTTCATTATTTTAAAAGTTAAGCCATATGGAAAAATATAAAGTGGAAAGTGTAAAAAAAAAAAAAAGAAATCCAAGATGTATTACTCAGATATAGCTATCTTTAGTGTGTGTTTTTAATTTTGATAAACTTTTTTTTTTAACTTAACACAATATTTTCAAGGTCTGTCTGTATTGCAGTGTGTACATCAAATTTATTGTCAGGCACAGGAATCCACAGTGTGCATCATCCATTTTACGAACACCCTGACAGATGCAGTTTCTTTTTTTTTTTTATTCTTATGTTAATCCCCATACATTACATCATTAGTTTTAGATGAAGTGTTCCATGATTCATTATTTGTGCATAACACCCAGTGCTCCATGCAGAATGTGCCCTCCTCAATACCCATCACCAG
>NW_028055601.1:0-399 GCF_054177405.1 Leptonychotes weddellii
AGAGGGTGATGGAGACTGAGGTCCATCCCACAAATCCTGGGGCAGGACAGGGTGGGAAGATGGACCCTGAGCGCATCTCCTGCAAAAAAGGGGGAGAGGATAAGCAGAGCCCGGCCACTGGGGGCTGTCTTCAGTTATAGTCTTCTGGGGCTGCCACAACAAAATACCACACGGGAGGTGGCTTAAACAACAGAAATTTATTTTCTTTCAGTTCTGGAGGCCGGAAGTCCAAGATCAAAGTGTCAGCAGGTTTGGTTTCTCCTGGGGCCTCTCTCCTTGGTTTGTAGGTGGCCGTCTTCTCTCTGCGTCCTCACCGTGGCCTTTTCTCTGTGTGTACACCCCTGGTGTCTCTTCGTCTTCTATGAGGACACCAGTCCTATTGGATCAGCGCCCCACCCT
>NW_028055602.1:0-399 GCF_054177405.1 Leptonychotes weddellii
TTTTTTTAAAGATTTTATTTATTTATTCGAGTGAGAGAGAATGAGAGATAGCACGAGAGGGAAGAGGGTCAGAGGGTCAGGGAGAAGCAGACTCCCTGCTCAGCAGGGAGCCCGACGTGGGACTCGATCCCAGGAATCCAGGATCATGACCTGAGCCGAAGGCAGTCGCTTAACCAACTGAGCCACCCAGGCGCCCCCCCTTTTTTTTTTTTTTTAAAGATTTTATTTATTTATTTGAGAGAGAGAGAATGAGAGACAGAGAGCACGAGAGGGAAGAGGGCAGAGGGAGAAGCAGACTCCCTGCTGAGCAGGGAGCCCGATGCGGGGCTCGATCCCGGGACTCCAGGATCACGACCTGAGCCGAAGGCAGTCGCTTAACCAGCTGAGCCACCCAGGCGC
>NW_028055603.1:0-399 GCF_054177405.1 Leptonychotes weddellii
TCATCGGCAACAGCACGGCCATCCAGGAGCTGTTCAAGCGCATCTCGGAGCAGTTCACGGCCATGTTCCGGCGCAAGGCCTTCCTCCACTGGTACACGGGCGAGGGCATGGATGAGATGGAGTTCACCGAGGCCGAGAGCAACATGAACGACCTGGTGTCCGAGTACCAGCAGTACCAGGACGCCACGGCCGACGAACAAGGGGAGTTCGAGGAGGAGGAGGGCGAGGATGAGGCTTAAGAACTTCTCAAATAAATCGTGCATCTTTAGTGAACTTCTGTTGTCCTCAATCAAGCATGGTCTATTTGTATACTATGGTGCTCCGTTTTGCCTCTGTCAGAAATTCACACTGTTGATGTAATAATGTGAAACTCCTAAAAAATTACAGTATTGTCTAAGA
>NW_028055604.1:0-399 GCF_054177405.1 Leptonychotes weddellii
ATCTCCAGCTAAGCAGATCCTGCCTGAGACCCACTGGATTTGCCTGTCTCTCTAGATTTGGGGGTAGCGGTTTGCCCTGTGACCTCAATTCTCTGAGGAATCCAAGAGAAGTCACTGATTTTCACTGTGTTCAGCTTTTTTTCAGTGTGTTCAGCTTTTTCTTAATGTAAGGACAAGAGTGATGACTTCCAAGCTCTTTCTATTTTGGAGCTGAAACTGGAAGTCCTATATCAATAATTTATTCAACATGTCCACTTAAATTGACTTCTCACAATCAACTGTTCAAAAACTAAGTCTGCTCTCCACCCAACACCCACCGCCATTCAGCTTTTTTCCTGTCTTTCCCATATCATTAAATGACAAATCCATCCTTATGTCTGCTCTGAGCCTAAGTGTTAG
>NW_028055605.1:0-399 GCF_054177405.1 Leptonychotes weddellii
AGTTTTGTTCGTTTTTCCCTGCAGTCTTTTTTTTTTGCTTCATTTGTTGTGAAGCTCTGTTATGTGCATAAATACTTAGGACTGTCATGTGTTCTTGATGAACTAACCCCTTTATCATTGTGAAATACCATCTTTATTTCTTCTCTTAAAATCTGTTGTGTCTGGCATTAATATAACCACTCCAGCTTTTTTTTTTTTTAAATTTTATTATGTTATGTTAGTCACCATACAATACATCATTGGTTTTTGATGTGGTGATCCACGATCCATTGTTTTCATATAACACCCAGTGCTCCATGCAGTACGTGCCCTCCTTAATACCCATCACCGGGTTAACCAATCCCCCCTCCCCCCTCCCCTCTAAAACGCTGTTTGTTTCTCAGAGTCCATAGTCTCTCA
>NW_028055606.1:0-399 GCF_054177405.1 Leptonychotes weddellii
GGAGGGGGGAGGGAGGATTGGTTAGCCCGGTGGTGGGTATTAAGGAGGGCACGTACTGCATGGAGCACTGGGTGTTATATGAAAACAATGGATCGTGGATCGCTACATCAAAAACTAATGATGTATTGTATGGTGACTAACATAACATAATAAAATTAAAAAAAAAAAAAAGAATGCATATGTGTGCTAATAAACTTTTCGCCACAAGAGCTTTTAAAAATGTAGTCCATGCCTTTAGAACTGTCCCCTTGCAGACTCATCAATGCACACTCCAAATTCAAGGCATTTGAAAAAGCCACATTGAAACTAAGATATTGTTTATATAATATTTACACATGGTACCTCTACCCTTGATTTCTTGGTGTGTGGTATTTTCTTTAGCCAAATGATTTTGACAGT
>NW_028055607.1:0-399 GCF_054177405.1 Leptonychotes weddellii
GCTTAACGACTGAGCCACCCAGGCGCCCCGTATTCTGAAAAATTTATTCAAAGAAAATTTGCTATAGTTTGAAAACTATGTTTTGATATATGTTTTGCAGTAAGATTTAAAAATATTACATAGACAACATATGAAAGTATTTCATAGATGTGAAATAAATTGTTCTAGAGAACAATCATACATATGCAACATATTTTTTAAAAAGATTTTATTTATTTATTTGACAGAGAGAGACACAGCGAGAGAGGGAACACAAGCAGGGGGAGTGGGAGAGGGAGAAGCAGGCTTCCTGCGTAGCAGGAGCCCGACGCGGAGCTCGATCCCAGGACCCCGGGACCATGACCTGAGCTGAAGGCAGATGCTTAACCGACTGAGCCACCCAGGCGCCCCTTATTAAGT
>NW_028055608.1:0-399 GCF_054177405.1 Leptonychotes weddellii
GAGGGGCAGCGGGAGAGGGAGAGGCAGACTCCCCGCTGAACAGGGAACCCAGTGCAGGGCTCCATCCCAGGACCCTCGGATCAGGACCCGAGCCCAAGGCAGATACCTAACAGGCGCAGCCCCCCAGGCACCCCAGGGCAGGACTTTGAAAGACTATGCCTGTATCAGGAGAAGAGAAGGAAGCTGAGTTCCGCAAGGCAGGGGGTGAGGAGGAACAGCCACCCGTTCCCGCCTGAGAACCAGGATAAACGCCCTCACGTTGGCTTAGGACTCTTGTCCCTCGCGTCTTCGGGGAACCCCCAGGGTGAGTAATGAACACAAAAGGTGGCCTTGGGCAGGGGACCATGCTTGGGTGACCGGAAGGAGCCAGAGAATCGCTCAGGTGCAGCGCAGCCCCAG
>NW_028055609.1:0-399 GCF_054177405.1 Leptonychotes weddellii
TGGCTTTCCTGCCTGTGCGTATGACAGCCTCAGACTCAACCGCCTCACCATTAACTGAGTCCATCCTAGAAGATGACCCAAACTGATTAAACTAAAATGTTTATTCTTTCCTGGAACACCTCACCAACTCCTTCCTGTCTGCCTTAAGAGCAGGTAGACTGTTGTCCATTTTCTGTCCTTAGAATAGTCTTTGGTGGGCACCTGGGTGGCTCAGTTGGTTAAGCGACTGCCTTCGGCTCAGGTCATGATCCTGGAGTCCCGGGATCGAGTCCCGCATCGGGCTCCCTGCTCGGCAGGGAGCCTGCTTCTCCCTCTGACCCTTCCCCCTGTCATGTGCTCTCTGTCTCTCTCATTCTCTCTGTCTCAAATAAATAAATAAAATCTTTAAAAAAAAAAAAA
>NW_028055610.1:0-399 GCF_054177405.1 Leptonychotes weddellii
GACACAAAGAGATGGAGAGACATTCAGGCTCATGGATTGGAAGTACAAATATTGTTAAAATGTCTATACTACCCAAAACTATCTACAGATTCAGTACAATCCCTATCAAAATAACACTGACATTTTTCACAGAGCTGGAACAAAGAATCCTAAAATTTGTATGGAATGACAAAAGACCTTGAATAGCCAAAGCAACCTTCAAAAAGAAAAGGAATGCTGGAGGCATCACAATTCTGGATTTCAAGTTATATCAGAAAGCTATAATGATCAAAATAGTATGGTACTGTCATAAAAGTAAACACATAGATCAAACAGAACAGACTAGGCAACCCAGAAAGAGACCCAAACTTACACGGTCAATTAATCCTCGATAAAGCAGGAAAGAATATCCAATGGGAA
>NW_028055611.1:0-14858 GCF_054177405.1 Leptonychotes weddellii
AGCCTGCTTCTCCCTCTCCCACTCCCCCTGCTTGTGTTCTCTCTCTCGCTGTGTCTCTCTCAAATAAATAAATAAAAAAATCTAAAAAAAAAAAAAAAAGAGTTGGACGCTTGATCAACTGAGCCACCCAGGTGCCCCATGAATCAAATATATTTTTAATTACAAGTTATACCAGTTAATTTATGATTTTATATAAGGTTTTAGCAAGTACCTCTTCATAGCCAATGTTGTATGTTTTAACTTTAGACCATTATTATTTAAGTGCAACTTTTTCTCACATCAACTTGCAAATTTCTTGATCTTTTCCTTTTTGCTTATGTTTTTAAATAGACGTGTCAACATCAATGTTCATTTTGGAAATGACCTTTCAGATGCTATGCAAGTGTTAGATGAAGAGTGCTTTACTACCCCAGCTTCTTTGACTGAATTAGAGAGAATTTGGGCAGAATACAATCTTGCTCAGGAGAACATACGAACTTGTGAAAATGTGGTGGGTCAAGAATTTTTCTCTGTTATGGTTTTATTTATTGATCATAAGGGATATCATTTGAGAAAGAAGGATTGTAGACATTATAGTAATACTTTGTATGAAATATTTAGTTTTTACAGCATCTTCATATTAATAATTTGATTCCTAATTTTATTGCCTTGTTAAAAAAAGATAGGATAGATAAATGGTGATTGTGGATAAAGTGTTAACAAAATCTTTTCCCCTTTTGCATGAACAATTGAACATCGGTCAATTCCTTCTCTTTTCCCTTGGTAATTTGGTAAAATGGTATTTCAGTCATGTTACTAGGCAGCATTGGCTAGGTAAATCTCCCTAGTTGATAATTTATATCTGGACTTGAGAAACTTTAAACTACAAATACTTGGTGGGGGCTCTTGCAACTGGGCATACCATCCTTGAGGAACTTTGGAAGCTATGTCTATAAAAGATGGTGGCTTTTGAGGGGGATGAAGCTTATAAGCTAGGGTGGCTGTGATACCTGCTAATGTGTCTTGTTTTTGGGTTTGAATGGTGCGTTTTATGCTGCAGTATTGGACTCTGCCTTACTATTAAATGCTATTTAAGCCACCCATTATTGAGAGGTGGTTATTAATGGGTGGGGGAGGGTATGAAGAACAGATTATTTCCTATGAAATCTTTATTAGCATAGGTACAAGTATATTTCCTCTCACAATTTTTAGTTTATATTGAGCTGAACAGAACTCCTTGTTTTTCATATAAAGATACTTACCACAATCATAGCTTTCCATAGTACCTATGAGTTCTGTACTTGTGTTTGGAGTTGCCCCATTGAATTATTGGTGGTTTCTACCTCTGGGGATTGTACCCCGAAAGCCTTATTCTCAGTTCATACCTAGGTTGCTTAGTTGGCAACCTAGCTGACTCTAAGTGAGGAGTGAACAGAATAACTAGGCCTTTGTAAATGCCAGGAGTGTTAAATTTGGAGAAGGGATTATATTTGTGTCATTTTACATGTTAGACCCTAACTGATTATTTCTGATTATGTAAGAAAAAAGTGACAGAAGCCGTAAGTTTTGAATCTATATGAGACACAGGTAATGTTATTAGGTACTTTATAAACTTTTTCTTATATTTTAAAATGGACAGTTTTGCTCTTATTTTATAAATGAGGAAATTGAGTCCTACAGGTTTTAAGGAATTTGCTGAAGACTACATAGTGCTAAATGTTAATATGGTATTTGAACCTAGGTATGTCTGACTGCAAAGTGTATTCTCTTTCCATTTAAACTGTATTGTCAATATTAAAGTAATTCATGATGTATTTTCATGTAATAAGATGAAAAAGAACTGCATTTTAATTTTTGTTTTGTTGTTTTTATGGTTTGAGCATAGGAAAGTGATTCAGGACAGAGAGGGAGAGGGCTTAACATAGTTCCAAGGCTTGGTATTCTAGTAGATTTTTTTCATCATTAGCCATCAGGGAAATTCAAATCAAAACCACATTGAGATACCACCTTACCCCAGTTAGAATGGCAAAAATTGACAAGACAAGAAACAACAAATGTTGGAGAGGTTGTGGAGAAAGGGGAACCCTCTTACACTGTTGGGAATGCAGGTTGGTACAGCCACTTTGGAAAACAGTGTGGAGGTTCCTCAAAAGATTAAAAATAGAGCTACCCTATGATCCAGCAATTGCACTACTCGGTGTTTACCCCAAAGACACAGATGTAGTGAAAAGAAGGGGCATATGCACCCTAGTGTTCATAGCAGCGATGTCTGCAATAGCCAAACTGTGGAAAGAGCCGAGATGCCCTTCAACAGACGAATGGATAAAGAAGATGTGGTCCATATATACAATGGAATATTACTCAGCCATCAAAAAGGATGAATACCCAACTTTCGCATCAACATGGATGGGACTGGAGGAGATTACGTTAAGTGAAATAAGTCAAGCAGAGAAAGTAAATTATCGTATGGTTTCATGTATTTATGGAACATAAAGAATAGCATGGAGAACATTAGGAGAAGGAAGGGAAAAATGAAGGGGGGGAAATTGGAGGGGGAGATGAACCATGAGAGACTATGGACTCTGAGAAACAAACTGAGGGTTTTAAAGGGGAGGGGGGTGGGGGGATGGGTTAGCCTGGTGATGGGTATTAAGGAGGGCATGTGTTGCGTGGAGCGCTGGGTGTTAAACGCAAACAATCGTGGAACACTACTTCAAAAAAATATTTTTTAAACAGATTTTATTTATTTGACAGAGAGAGCATAAGCAGGCGGAGTGGCAGGCAGAGGGAGAGGGAGAGGTAGGCTTCCCGCTGAGCAGAGAGCCTGATGTGGGGCTTGATCCCAGGACCCTGGGATCATGACCTGAGGTGAAGGCAGACTCTTAACCGACTGAGCCACCCAGGCGCCCCTCTAGTAGATTTAAAAAAAAAAAATTATTTAAGTAATCTCTACACTTAATGTGGAGCTTGAACTCATGACCCAGAGATCAAGAGTCATATGCTCTCCAGATTGAGCCAGCCAGGTGCCCATGTGATTTTTTTTTTTTTTTTAAGCAGGTATTTGTTTCTGCTGACTGCTAACGTTTCAGGGCTTAATTTTAGGCTTCATTGCCCTAAAGTTCATTTGATAGACTGAAGAGTGGATTATTGAATAACAGCAGTTATAACTGCTGCTCAGAGTTGCCTTTTTTTTTTTTTTTTAAAGAGGGGGTGAGGAGGGGCAGAGGGAGAGGGAGAGAGAACCTTAAGCAGGCTCCATGCCTAGTGCAGAGCCTGATCTCACAACCCTGACATCATGACCTGAGCTTAAATCAAGAGGTGGACACTTAACTGACTGAGCTACCCAGGTGCCCCACCATTTTATTTCCCTTATTGAACTTAATTTAGGTCTTAGTATTATTTTCATTTATGTATTTTGCACAGTACCTTAACTTGATTGCCATGTATTTTTTTGGTGAAGGGATTCTTTTCTTTTTTCTACATAGTTACAAAATGGTCTGGTTGAGCTTACACAACAAAGAATATTCTGAAATTCAACCTTTTAAGTGTATGTGGCAGACCTGTTATAGGTAGCAGAGACACAAATTTGTTTAAGACATGATCCTCTCTCTTGGGTATGGGATATACATATAAATAGTTTCAATATAGCTTGATAAGTACTGTAATAGAGATAATGCATAGAGTTCTTGGATCTCTCTTATATGCCTATTTCCAAACATAGCCTCTTAGACTAACTGGAGGTTTTACCATGGTGGAGATTAACTGAATCTTGAAGGATAAGTAGATGAAGGAATTGAGGGTGGAACGGGAGTAGGAGGGAGGTAGTGTGTAAATAATAATAGGAACTTGTATAATTTTCTTAAGAAAAACAAAAATTTCAGGGCGCCTGGGTGGCTCAGTTGGTTAAGCGACTGCCTTCGGCTCGGGTCATGATCCTGGAGTCCCGGGATCGAGTCCCGCATCGGGCTCCCTGCTCAGCAGGGGGTCTGCTTCTCCCTCTGCCCTCTTCCCTCTTGTGCTCTCTGTCTCTCATTCTCTCTCTCTCAAATAAATAAATAAAATCTTAAAAAAAAAAAAAAAAAGAAAAACAAAAATTTCAGTGTTGTACATATAATAGGAAAAATTAGAGCAGGATTATTAAATGTCTTATCTCTAATTAAGGGAAAGAAAGCTCTTTGTGAGTTGGGTGATTTCAGGAGAGGGATATTTGTCTTAAAAACTACTATGTTTGGAGAATGTAATGTTAAATTTTACTCACTTTAAGACATCAGTTTTTTTTTTTTAAAGATTTTATTTATTAGAGAGAGAATGAGAGAGAGCACATGAGAGGGGGGAGGGTCAGAGGGAGAAGCAGACCCCCCGCCGAGCAGGGAGCCCGATGCGGGACTCGATCCAGGGACTCCAGGATCATGACCTGAGCTGAAGGCAGTCGCTTAACCAACTGAGCCACCCAGGCGCCCAAGACATCAATTTTTTTTTGACATAGGTCAGTGTGTAAAAAAAAAAAAAACCACCTGGTGTATTAATGATGGTTATTCTTTGTTTTCTTTCTCCAGAATGAAGGAAATATTTTGATTGCCAAAAGAAATGAAGTGCAACAGAAACTGAACATGGCAGTAGAAGTTTTTATTCTGGAAGTAGATGAGTTACCTCTTAATAAACGCTTGAAAACATTGCAGGTTAGAATTTGAAAAGATATATGTACATTAAAATATGTTTATCAAAAAAATATGTTTATCATTTGAGAGGTGAAATTGGCATTTATCTTGAGAGTTCAGATAGTACTGATGGCTGCAAAAATTTTTCTTCTCTTTGATGAATTCTAATTTCTTTTTAATAGAATTGAAGTGTTACTTCAGTCTATTAAATATGTTTATGTATATTTGTGTATCCTGCAAATAAGGTAAAATGGTCGGACACATCAGGCTTGCTAGAGTGACATTCACTGGGAAAACTCATGGAGACAGAAGCAGTAGCGGGCATGTGAGTCCCTGTTGTCTGTTGCATTCTAGCAGAAAATCTGGTAGGGTCACATGTCAAGAGTTTAGGAGAGGAGTCCTGATCCAGGATCAGGGGCTAGACTACAATAGCTATAGGATGTTATGGAACCTTGTCTTCAGCTTTATCCTGTCATCTCAGCAATGACTTTAATTTGGAGTGAACGGGCATATGTGGCAGTGTTATGGAACATTCCACTTATTAACGTAATTTTTCTCTTCACTTATTCAGATCTTTTTTTAATGTCCTTTAATGATGTTTAAAATTTTTCTCTAAAAGCCCTCTGGCATTTCTTCATTTAACTCCAAGGTATGTATACGTTTGGTTGCTTTTGTGGATATTATCTTACTTTCCATTTCTTAGTTATTTTTGGTGGTGTAGCAGAATACTGTTGATTTTTATTTATTTATTATTTTTTTACTGTTGATTTTTATATATTGATGTCTCTGGCAACTCTCCTGAACTGTTTTAGTTCTCATTTCTCTATTAATATTCTTTGAACTTTCTTTATGGTCATATCATTTGAAAACAATAACCCTCTTCATCTTCTTTTATGTATCTTTGAACTTTTACTGCTTTGGTCAGCATCTTTAGAACAGGTTAAATCGTGGCTGTGCTAGTTGGCATCCTTGACTTATTTTGGACTGCAGGGAATGTGTTTGCTAGAGAGTTGGAGAAAAGGATATTCAGGGACATCTGGGCACTGTCTCTTTCTGTCTGCCTGGAGGAAGATGTAGTTTAGATGATACCATGTATAGTATAAGTTCTTCCAGAATAATGAAGTAACCTTTGCATACAAAAGGGGAATGGTGTAGTAAGAATGTACCTGTCTACAGTGCAATTTTTACTTTATCCTGTAAAGGCTTATTTCTTCTCATGAACTGTTAGTAAACATAGGTTTGCTACCGAGATTTTTTTTTTTTAAAGATTTTATTTATTTATTTGACAGAGAGAGAGACAGCAAGAGAGGGAACACAAGCAGGGGGAGTGGGAGAGGGAGAATCAGGCTTCCTGCCGAGCAGAGAGCCTGATGTGGGGCTCGATCCCAGGACCCTGGGACCATGACCTGAGCTGAAGGCAGACGCCCAACGACTGAGCCACCCAGGAGCCCCTGGAACCGAGATTGTTTTAAAAACTCTTTTCTTCTTAAAGTTTAATCTTAAGAGACTTTTTGCTGTATCTGGTTTGTTTCCCTTTCTACTATTCGCCCCGGTCACCAGAATGTTATTTGAACTTCTCTCTATTTTGGTGAGGTAGTTTGATATTTACTTATAGTCTTCAAGTACTGAAGAAGTAAAACTTAACTTTAATAATGGAGGTCAAAGAAATTAAAGTTCATGATTTCTGATTTCCTCAACAGTTATTGAGACTTCTTTTGTGGTCTAACGTATATGGTTGATTGTTCATGACTGTTCCTTATAAGTTAAAAAAGAAAGTACATTTCGGGTGTTCTTGGTGTACAGTTCCTGATTTATAGCTATTATTTTAACCCTTAATCTTCTGTATCTTTGCTTAGTTTTTGGTCTAATCAGTTTATCAGTTTTGAGATATTTTTGTTATATATTCTAGTTCTTTAAGTTGTTAAAAAAAATTTCAGTGCTGTATTGTTGGGTGTTAATGTATTTATTGATTGTCACGTATTTTAAACTGTATTTTTTTTAACCCTTATGTAACCTTATTTTTCCTTTTATAGTATTAAAATATTGTTTCCTTTAAAAATTCCTTTTCTACCTATTTTTTTATTATTATTTGCTTTGTTTATCTTTTCTTTTTTCCCCCTCTCTTTATTTTTAATTTTTATTTTTTTAAGGTTTTATTTATATATTTGACAGAGAGAGCACACAAGCAGGGGGAGAGGGGGGAGCAGCAGAGGGAGAGGGAGAAACAGGCTCCCTGCTGAGCAAGGAGCCCAGTGCGGGGCTTGATCCCAGGACCCTGAGATCATGACCTGAGCTGAAGGCAGATGCTTAACCAGTTGAGCCACCCAGGCATCCCTGTCTCAGGATATCTTATTTAAACATTTAAACAATTGCTTGCATTTAAGCACTTTAAACATTTGTTTCATTGGCTATAAAATATTAGGTCCAAAGTCCATTTTTCTTTCAACTTTTGACAGTAATAATCCATTGTCTTTTTATTCCCATAGTTGTTATCAGTCTGATTTTTGTTCTTCTGTGACCTTTTCTCTCCACTGGAAACTTTAGTATTTTCTCTTGACTTTGTTCCTAAGTTGCACTAAAGTTTAGATTTAATCTGAGTCAATTCAGTCTGAGATTTTATATCTTTCTTTAACTCTAGGGAATATTTGATAATTATTTCTTAAGATATTATCCCTTCTTCCCCCCCACCCCTTTACTTTTTCTCTTATCTTGGGACTTCTGTTAGATGGACATTTAAATTTCTTCTATCCTCTACATATTTTAATTGTTAATCCATTTTTTTTCTGTCTTATCCTTTTCTGTGTCTTTTTTGGGGGGATCTGAAGAATCCTTGACTTAACCATCTAGCTCACTAAATGGTTCTCTAGCTGTATCCTTTTTGCCGTAGTGAATGCATTGTGTTCTTTATTTCAAAGATTATTTCTTTTATACCTAATAACTTCATTTGGTTATTGTTTATAAGTACTTGGTTTTGCTTTGTGTTTTCAGTATTCTTTCTTTTTGTTGAGAGTATTTGTTATGCTTATTTCAAGTTCTTGATTTTTGCTTCCTTTTTTATAAGGTGCCTTAGTTTGTTACATTCCATTCAGAGTTCTGTTAGTCACACATTTCATCCTCCTCTGTATCTCCCCTCAAAGATCTCTTATTCCCTTGGAGAACTATAAGCTGTCTTAGTTCTGCGCTGTTGTGTAGGTATGGGATAGGGTGGGATGAAAGCTTGGAATGTAACTTCAAAGACTTCAGGTGGGTTTAGGGAATAGGATGAGGTTATTTCTCAGAGCTTCTAGGGTTACATTTTGGGCTCAACTACTTCCTGTAGACTTTTCTTCTAGATGATCTTCAGTGGACCTCCCAGTCTCTCTGCCTCAGCCACTACTCTTTTTCAGGGGCTACTACCCTTGGGTGTAAATGCTACCTGGTATTCAGGGGAAAAGGGAAGAAAAGAAAATGCTTAGGAGATAACCAACTTTTCGTACCGGTTATCAGTTTTTGCCTCATCTAGGTTCCTGTACTGTACTTATATAAACCATTGCCTCTTGCTTTGTGCTACTGCTTTACAGTGTGAGAGAGAAGGGCATATGAAGAAGGTTCTCTTTTCCCACATGCTGTTTTCTGCTGTGGTACAAGCCTTCTTCAGCTTTGCAGTGACTTGCTCATTGCTAAGCACCAACTATCTTCTGTCTTTCCAAAGGTATCTTAAAGTTTTGTGATAAAAATTTCTGGGATATTTTTAAGCTTTCCTCTGTCACAGTGACATTTCTGGAGTTTTATTCCTAGAGAGAGCTACTAGGCTGTCTTATCTCTTCTAGTCCTTTCTAAAATGCTTTTTAAGTTCATATATATGTTCAGTGTCTTCCTTAATTGGAATTATTTGTCTAACTTTTACTATTATAGTCCAAATAAATTGCCTTCTGGGTAGTTTTATATTTTCATATCTAATGTTTCTAAGTTTTATTTATAAGATTGTTAAGGATAGGGATTCAACATACTACTTTTTAAAAAAAATTTATTCATTTGACAGAGAGCACAGTAGGCAGAGCGAGAGGGAGAAGCAGGCTCCCTGCTGAGCAGGGAGCCCAACGTGGGGCTTGATCCCAGGACCCTGGGATCATGACCTGAGCCGAAGGCAGATGCTTAACTGACTGAGCCCTCAGGCGCCCCTCAACATACTACTTTTCTGTCTCATAGATTTTAAGATGCTGCTTGAATCCTAATATGAAGTTCATAAACAGAAATATGTTTCTGTAGGATTTGTCAACCTCTTTAGAGGCAGCATATGGACAGGCCAAAGAAGGGACAAACTCTGAAGAAATACTTAAGAAATTTTATGACTGGAAGTGTGATAAAAGAGAGGAGTTCACCAATGTTAGAAGTGAAACAGAGGTTTCTCTACAACGTCTTGTAGCATGGTTCCAGAACACTGTAAAGGTAATAAGAGCTCTTGCCCAGTGGTGTTGTTGGTGTTGTAGTGTTGTTGGCCCAGGGAATATGGGTTTTTTAATAATTTTCCAAGTATAATTTACTTCTTTTCTGAGGAGAAGAAAGGAAGAGGAAGAGAGGGATTGAGGGGAAGAGGGCTGGGATGGAGGAGTGAAGGATTTACATATTTGTATTCTCTAGGAACATATGAAAAATAGCTTCATAAACCATTGTAGGTATAAGATAGTATCACTGGAATTTATTACAAGTCTAGTGTATTTTCTATAGCTATAGTGCAGAGATAAGGGTCTTACTGTATATACATGTGCTTTAGATGGTAGTAGAGCTTTCTTCTTTGTTTAGTTTCTTTTTTAGCGAGACGTGTGTTTTAACATTAGTTGGCTAACTACTCATGCTGAAAATATGTTAATTGACAGTGTTTAAGTCTTTTAAGTTTTAGATATCTTAAATATCTTAAAGATATATAACAAATGGAGAATACTAGTCTCGGTTGATACTAGATATTAGAAATGATATTTTGTGTATTATTCTTATTAGTTCTTATTTATTATTTTAAAAACACCATGTAATTTTTCAAAAGCTGTAGGGGCATGTAGTGTTGTGTTAATATACTTGGAACCCTAATTAAATTTCAGCCTCATTTTGTTACTGATTCTGTTTTCTCTGTTCTTCTCTCTGTTTTACAACCTTCTCAGCAAGGGCAAGAGACACCCAAGGTGTCATTTATCTGTGTGAATGACTTACATATATGCATTTCTAGCTTTGTTTTGGGGAAAAAAAGTCTTTAATCTCCCAGCTACCTCCAGAACTCTTCATTTTGGTACTTTTTAATGGATATATTAACTAAGTTATTTTTTGTTGTCTTTTGTTATTGATCAGAATGTTTTTCTGCTTAGGTTAACTATCATGTATCCTTTTCTTTCATTTCCATAGCTGTTTCCCAAATCCAGATTTCCATAATCACATATCTAATCTCTGAAATCAAAGTGATTGCTTATGACTTTTATGTTCTGTATTATAATTTGGGCCCATGATTTTATTCTATTTAACACTTTATTATAAAGTCTGTATCCTGGTAGAAAATACCTTTGTTTTCCTAAAGAGATGGAAGTCATCTGGGTTTAATCTTTAATTTTTAATCTCCAGATTCCTAAATACTTAGTAGGTCATCACTAAATACCAGGTATAATCATATACCTGGTATTTTTTATTAAAGAGCTGACATTGTCTGCCTACTACCTATCAGATTTAAACTTTTCACCTAAGCATTTAAGGTTCTTACCAGCTTTTAGTCAGACCGCTTCTTTTACTGTCCTCACAAAGTCTTGGTCTTGTTTCTGTTTTGTTGGTTTTTTTTCATACTTTTCCTCTTATGTCTCTTAACCACAGATTATGTTAAAAAATCTGTGTTTTATGTGTGTGATATGTGTGTGCTTTTTCTTTTTTGATGTGTAAGTTTTGGGAGGGCAGTACTTTATCTTTCTTGTGTATCCTTACTTCCCCCACATTGCCCAGTGCATAGGCTAATGCTTTGCTCTAGGTATAAGGACACAATACTAATTGAATTAAATGAGATACTTTCATGTTTTAATTTTTTGCAAATGAGGCTTTTGATCTCTCTGTGGAAGAGTCACGAACTTCTGAAGACACAATCAGTAGTCTTGATGAAATTCTAGAGAAGACTGAGTCAAGTGTCTGCAAAGAGCTGGAGATATCTCTGATTGTGAGTTGATATTCTTTATTACTGCTTCCTTTGAAGCAATATGGTTTTTCTTGCTAATTAGAAAGTATGAAGACTGATCTTAGTTTTCCTCTTACAGACCTATTTGAAATAGTAACGTTGTCAAGTTCTAATCCAAACACAATGCAAATTTTTATTCTTCCACAGAGTGATAATTTCATTTTTTTTTAAGTTTTTATTTTAATGCCTGTTAGCTAACATACAGGGTTATATTAGTTTCAGGTGTACAGTACAGTTAATTCAGCACTACTGTACATCATCCTGTGCTCATCTTGACAAGTGCACTCCTTAATTCCCATCACCTATTTAATCCACCCTCCCACCCCCTTCCCTTCTGGTAACCATCACTTTGTTAAATGATGTGTACTTTCTTTTTTTTCTCTTCCAAATTTTTATTCAAATTCTAGGTAGTTAGCATATAGTGTAATATTGCTTACAGGAGTAGAATTTAGTGATTCATCACTTACATATAACACCCAGTGCTCATCATAACAAGTGCCCTCCTTAATACCCATCTCCTGATATTTTCATTTTAATAGGACATTTCACATTAAAAAAATAAAATCTAATGTTTAATTCTAGGAAAACTCCTCTTAATCTGAGTGTATCAGCTTTCTGTGTCATTTGATTCTTGAGTCCATCATACCCAATGACTGTAAGAAAAGACTTTAGAATTTGTGAAAAATTAAAATAAAATCTGGGAGAGCTCTGGAAGTGTATATACAAGAATGATTAGTAGCTCCCTTTCTGTTCTGTGTATGTTCCCTATCGTCATGCCAAGTTAAAAATTAGTGTAGCTCTTCAAAAGAGCATTTCATAATGTTGTTATTGCTCACTGGGACTCTTTCCCAGTTTTTCAGGCTGTTTACCAAAGTCTCATTGGTTATGTTTTTCCTTTTACTTGTTTCTTTTTACCTTTTGCTGTTTTTTCAGGTTGGCATTGAAAAATACGTTCCTGTATTTCCTTATTTTTAAAGTCTATTTTTAATAGTATTTAGATGGTTTAGTCAGACTTTATTTTATTGCTGAAGTATGATTAACATACAGTGTTACGTTAATTTCAGGTGTATAACATAGTAATTTGACATTTCTATACATTACTCAGTGTTCACCAGGATAATCTTAGTCAGTGTCAGTCACCTTGCAAGACTGTTTATTACAATATTATTGACTATGTTCTCTATGCTGTACTTTTCATCTCCATGACTTATTTATTCTATAAATGGAAGTTTGTACCTCTTTGTCAGACTTGATTTTAGAAGTGGTTGTTAATGATTTCTAAAAGTAAAGTGTTGAAATTCTATGTGTTGTTTAGTTCTTAAATTTAGTGTAGTGGTATCCTTGATTTCCTTTAACAGTAATCTAGAAAGCTGTAGGAATAATAATGTGATGGGAGCAGAATTTTCTACATGAACATCTTTGATATCAGTCTCTCTTCTGTCTCGAAAAAGATACATATTTAAGAAATATTTTGAAAAAAATAGAATTTTTAAAGGCATTATTTTAAAGTCTATTCATTGTTATTGGAGGTTTAAATTATTTTGGATACTCTTTTGTGAATAATTCTATGTGTATGATTTATTTCACTTAGGAGCAAGGTGATGCAGACAAGGAGATCATTTTAAATACATATAGTCAAGTACTACAAAAGATCCGTTCAGAGGAAAGGCTTATTACTACAATACAATCCAAGTATGAGGACAGTATTGAGGTTAGATTATGCTTTATTTTTTTGGTCTTCTATATTGATCCTTTGAATTTTTTAATACTTAAATTTTTCTTAAGTAGTTTAATATCCAGTGTATAGGTAACTAATTATTATTGCTAGAAAAACAGTATAGTTAGCTGGTGTGTAATTAAATTCACCCTACAGTGAAAATAGTGGTTTAATTGATAAAAATATGTTGAAGTTTTGGATTGTCTTAAATCCTTGATTTCCTTGAGTTCTTCAAAACCTAACCTTTACTGGAGCACCTGGGTGGCGCAGTCAGATGAGTGTCTGACTCTTGGTTTCGGCTTGGGTCATGATTTCAGAGTCATAGCATGGAACCCCTCCACATTGGGCTTTGCTCTCAGCACAGAGTCTGCTTGGGATTCTCTCTCCCTCTCCCTTTGCCCCTCCTGCTCATGCTCTCTCTTTCTCTAAAATAAATAAATAGATCTTAAAAAAAAATAAAACCTAATCTCTACCATCATTATCTTTATGCCTGTACAGGTTTACAGTAGAAAATTTGCTAAATACAGGAAGATAAGAAATAAAAACATTGATTATAATCCCCTTAGCCTAAGAGATAGATACTTAGGGCTAGTTTCAGAGTATTTTCTTTTTGTATGGTGACTTATATATATGTACATATATCATGTGCATTGCATTGTTTTGTAAACTGTTTTGAAAATGTTTCTTCATTTAATGGTATATTATGAATACTGCCTCATGTAATTAATGATTCTTCTATACTGTCATTTTGAGCAACTAAAGCATCATCACTTGCATAGATGTACAATATTATTTAACATTCATCTGTGTTAGATGTTAAGGTTACTTCTCTTTATTTTTAGCCATAAACAATACTGTACATAATCTTTGTGCATAATTTTGTGTGTTCCTCAGATAGATTCCTAAAAATTGTTAATTACTAAGTCAAAAGGAATCAACATTCTTAAAAATTGGTAACATATTGTCACACTACTTTGGGGAAGGTAATTTTAGTTTATATCCTCACTAGAAATTCAGTTTGCATCGTACCTAGCAAAGATGTCTCACTGTAGCTCTCAGCTTGAAATATTTTTCTTACCTTTGCTACTCTGATTGCTGGGACTCATATTCTCCTGGATAGAAATGTGGATAACTAAGAAATCAGTTAGTAGATTGTCTTTTTCAAAATTGTGGAATTTCTTATTTTAATCTGAACTTAGTAAATACTAGTTGAATCTTAGTAGAGAAATAAGCAATGGTCAGTAAGTGACTTCAATAAATATTGTTGTCTATGCTTTGAAAATATAACAACTTTTTTTCTTACTTAGTTTAAGAAGCAGATTATCGAATGTTTAAATAAGAACCCCAATGTGGATCACTTGCTGTCCATTAAAAAGACATTGAAAAACTTAAAAGCTCGACTGAGATGGAAATTGGTTGAAAAGAATAATTTGGAAGAAGTAAGGAAACACTTGGTTCTTATGAAATTCCATGTGTACCTCATTTTACTCTGATTCCTGAAAATAATGCGTAAATACATTCTTTAAAATAGAACTATTATTTACATTTTGTTTTATATATTTTATCTTTTTTTCTGTGTATGTAAGATTATTACATTAATAGTGTAAACATTTTACCATGTCATTAAATGTTCTTTGAAAACATTTTACATGGCTGCTTTTGTTTTTAGTAACAAATATTTTAGAACAATTTAAAAATTCTTTTGATTTAGACTGTTATAATACTTAATACAATCTACTACATGCAAGGTATTCCCCTAAAGGTAGAATTTTGTCATAAAGTATTTTTAAGATCATGATGTTCTTTGTTAGCTCTCTTTTTAATGGCTGGACTTACTATTCCTCCTAAATATTCTAAGTTGTTTTCATACGATAATAGAACTGGAAGAATTCAGACACTCTAATCTGGACTAACCTCCTTCTTTCAGTTTGAAACTGAATAAACTGGTAATTCTTTGTGTTCCCTTGAGGATTGATTAATTAACAAAAGGAATCTACATTATGTCTTAATTCAACTTGAGTTGGCTCTTCCTCTTTGGAGCACTTAATTGGACTTGGAGTGAAACTAATTTAATGGTTTAAGATTTTTCCAGTTTTTCATTCTATTCTGGACTCTGGGGAATCGGGTCTTTTTTAGTTTAATTTTTGGAGAAATATAACATAGAAAACATATATACTTTTTAAGGTGGCTTGTTTATTATCGTTGGAGTTAAATTTTAAGAAGTCTTTTTTTTTTTTTTTAAAGATTTTATTTATTTAGGGGGCCTGGGTGGCTCAGTTGGTTAAGCGACTGCCTTCGGCTCAGGTCATGATCCTGGAGTCCC
>NW_028055612.1:0-8718 GCF_054177405.1 Leptonychotes weddellii
AGTGGAGTCTTTGTCTGGTTTTGGAATTATGGTTGCTGGCCTCCTAGAATGAGTTTGGAAGTTTTCCTTCCATTTCTATTTTTTGGAACAGTTTGAGAAGAATGGGTATTAACTTTTCTTTAAATGTTTGGTTGAATTCCCCTGTGAAGCCATCTGGCCCCTGGACTTTTGTTAGTTGGGAGTTTTTAAATTACTGATTTAATTTCTTTGCTGGTTATCAGTCTAAGTTTTCTATTTCTTCCTGTTTCAGTTTTGGTAGTATGTATATATACATACTTATTTTGCTTAGCATAATACCCTCTAGTTCCATCCACATGGTTGCAAATGGCAAGATTTCATTATTTGATGGCTGCATAATATTCCATTGTATATGTACACCACATCTTCTTTATTCATTCTTCTGTCAATGGACATCTAGGCTCTTTCCATAGTTTGGCTATTGTGGACATTGCTTCTATAAACATTGGGGTGCACATGCCCCTTCGGATCACTACATTGTATCTTTGGGGTAAATACCCAGTAGTGCAATTGCTGGGTCATAGGGTAGCTCTATTTTCAACTTTTTGAGGAAACTTCATACTGTTTTTAGACCTAAAGACACCTGCAGATTGATAGTGATGGGGTGGAACAGTGCCTTGGTGGCTCACTCAGTTAAGTATCCAAATCTTGATTTCAGCTCAGGTCATGATCTCAGGGTTGTGAGATCGAGCCTTGCACTGGGGCTTAAGATTCTCTCTCTCCCTCTCCCTCTGCCCCTGCCCTGCTCTCTAAAAAAAACTGAGGGGTGGAGAAACATTTATCACACAAATTGATGTCAAGAGAAAGCCAGAGTAGCAATACTTACTTGGACAGACCAAACTTTAAAACAAAGACTGTAAAAAGAGACAAAGAAGGGCAATATCTAGCCATAAAGGAGACAATCCAAGAAGATATAACAATTGTAAATATTTATGCACCCAACATGGGAGCACCCAAATATATAAAACAATTAATAACAAACATAAACTAATTGATAACACAATAATAGTAGGGGACTTTAAATTCTTCATTTTTGAAGAATAGCTTTTCTGGATATAGAATTCTTGGTTGACAGTCTTCTTTCACCACTTTGAATATGTCATCTTCCTGGCCTCCATGGTTTCTGATGATAAGTCAGCTGTTACTGCTTTTGAGGATCCCTTGTGTGTAATGAGTTATTTTTCTTACTTTTTTCAAATTCTCTTTCTCTTTCAAAAGTTTAACAATGATGTGTCTAGGCACGGATATCTGAGTGTATCCTGCTTAGATTTTTGCAAGGCTTGGTTGTACAGATTATTATCCGTCAAAGTCTGGAATTTTTTTTTTTTTTTTTGCCTATTTTTTGCTCTCTTCTCATTCTGTGGCTCCTGTTATACATATGTTGGTATGCTTTGTGGTTTCCTACCAGTCTCTGAGGTTTGGTTCATTTTTCTTCATTCATTTCTTTCTGTTTTTCAGACTGGATAATCTGAATTGACATATCTTTAAGTTTACTCAGTTCTTTCTTCTGCCACTTCAACTCTGTGGCTGAGCCCCTCTAGTGATTTTTTAATTTCAGTTATTGTTCTTTTCAGCTCCAGAATTTCTATTTTTAAAATATTTTCTATCTCTTTATTGATAGTATCTATTTGGTCTCACATCATTCTCATATATTTCTTTAATTCTTCAACTATGGATTCTTTTAGTTCTTCAAACATACTTATAATAGCTGATTTTAAAATTTTTTTTCTTTTGACTACTTCTTTCCTTATGGGCCATACTTTACTGTTTCATTCCATATCTTGTAATTTTTTGTTGAGAACTTGATATTTTAAGTAATATAATGCAATAATTTCGAGTATCAAATTCACCCTCCCCAGAGTTTGTTGTTGCTATTTATTGTTGTTGTTGCTGCTGCTGTTTATTCTGTGGTTTTCCTGGATTAATTCTGTAAAGTCTATATTCTTTGTCATGCACAGCCATTGAAGCCTCTGCTCAGTTAGTGGTCCTCTAATGATTTGACAGAGATTTCTTTAACTGACTTGAACCAATGAACCAGTAATTGCCAAGGGACTCTGTGTGTGTGTTGGGCAATCTGGCAGTTTACAGCTCTTCCTTACCTTTACTTTCTGCTTTTGTAGAGCCTCAGTGGGAGACAGAGTTAAGATACTGGAGACTTGTCATGTCTCTGGGTATGTGCACAGCCCTTCACATAAGTGTGACCTTATAGATTCTCAGTACTATATTCTAAATTTTCAAAGACCCTCCAAAGATACCTAATTTCCTACTTTTTCGCTCTAAGTTTTTTGGTCAGCCTCTTTTAGCCTCAGCAAGTATCATCACCTCAGACAACTATGATATTAAACAACTGCCACTGGTTATTTTAGACAAATGTGCTAGAAATAGGCTTTTTCACACTGATTAAGCTATGAGTCATGTCAAATAAAGAAAGCCCTCAGTGTGGGAGTTTTCCAGGGAGTTGCCAGACAGGTCAAATAGTGACAATTCTCTGGGGATGGCACTTTTTGGTGCTTCAAACTCATTCTATTGCTTTCAGTGTCTGATAATAACTGATTCTCATAGTTACTGTGATTTCAAGACTGTTGGTTTTCCAGGTTTGTGAGGAGCTACAGATAGGAGAAGAGGAATAGGGCAAGTTGAAATGCCAAAAAGCTTGATGTTCTTTCAGAAATTCATCCATTTTCCTTGAATGGATACTCCTCAGATTGTTGCAAGATTTAGTTAGCTTTCGGAGCTCTGTAGAGTTGATTTTCAACAAATCTTGATTTCACAGAGAAGCATATTTTTAGAGGTCCTTATTCCACCAAGGAAGAGCTGCATCTCCATAAACATGGATTTTTAAAAATAAATTCTGCTCCCGGGCACCAGGGTGGCTCACTCAGTTAAGTGTCTGCCTTTGGCTCAGGTCATGATCCTGGAGTCCTGGGATGAAGCCCTGCATCAGGTTCCCTGCTCAACAGGGAGTCTGCTTCTCCCTCTCTCCTTGCTCCTCCCCCCTGCTCATGCTCACTCACGCACTCTCTCTCTCTCTCTGTGTCAAATAAATAAAATCTTAAATAAATAAATAAATAAATAAATAAATTCTGCTCCCTTATACAATGTGACCTTGATATAGATAAGCATCTGTAAATAGGAGTGGCTATATCATTGGCAAGATCTTTGCATGCATATGAGTAGTCTTCCCTGGATTTTTCTTGGGAAAGTGCAATATTGATACTTAAGTGATACAGCTTGTCTTAGATTATCTGTTTCTATATTTCTAGAGTCTGGTTGTCTCTTTCAAGGTTCAAACTCTTGTTTTCACACTGATGGAGGATCAAACGATGTCAATTTTTTAGTTACAAGCAGAGGTTCATCTGGTAACTTGCATACATATTATGTAGTGTAAAATGTAGTGTAAAATGTAGTGTAAAAACCAACTATATCCTTCAATTGTAAGATTATATGTGCCAAAACAGCTATTTTGTAATAAAACAGAATTTATTTTTAAAATGAAGTGATGAAGCATATGATCCAAAAACTTTGAAAGCACCAAGCTAGAGAAAAATAGAGTTAAAAACAAATTAACTTTTGCTTCCATCTCATTCACCAAGAAAAGATTAATCATAAACGTGGAAAAGGTAAACTAAATCGTAATGAGAGAGCCCAAATCTCATGAAAAGACTTCTAGGCCCATATCAGGAAAGTATTTCTGAGTCCTGAAAGAATGTGTCCATTTGATCAAGGAACCAATGTCAATTACTGATGAGAAGCTGTGAAGCAGGTGGAAGAAATGTCAGAAAACTGAAGTCAGAAAATGAGTCTCATTTTCCAAAAGGAGAAGAAACTAAAGCTCAGTGGAAATGAAACTAAACCTCAGGAAAAAAGTATTCCAGATTGGCTACCTATCATTTAAAGCATATGTTGATTTTCGCAAAATATGAAAGTATTTCATGACATCCTCATGGACAAGGTAGTTGCACATAACCACAACCAAGACAACTGATGAATGGTTTAATGTCTTCCTTGATATTTCCATTGGGCTGCTGCTGAACTCTGTCATTTTTATCTTCTATTTGCTAAAAGCATACCTATAAAATACATAGTTTGCGTTATTTATGGGGAAAATAGCGAGATGAGATCAAATGGCAGAAAAAGGATGAAGATTATCTTGATCATAGAAAAAAATAAAAAAGATGAAGTTTAAAAGAAAACAATGAAAACTCCCTACACTTAGGTCCCAGTGTTAAATTATTAAAATCAGAAGATGGATACTATCTTTTTTTAACTGGTAATATTAAGAAAGTTTTTTACTGTAGAATGAAGCACTGCATGGAATGGAATAGAAGATTTTATGATTTCTGAGTTCCATTCCAATCCTAAAATTTGGAAATTATATATATGAACTTTTTATTTGAAGAAAAGTTGAAATATTTTAATAACTGACAGAAATCATAGAAGTATAAAATATATTGAACTCTATTATCCCAAGGTGAAGCACTTATTTTTACCTATTTCATTCTCTGCAATAATTCTTCCTTTAGTTTGGTGCCTGATATCAGTAAGACCTGATATTGGATAGGAATATCACTCTTGGAGCAATTAGTATGCATGTGTAGATAGATTTCAGATTACTTCGTCAATGCTGGCATGCAAAAGCCTATGCTAAAAATAAAGGAATAGAAAAATAATTTAATGTTGTTTTGCAGAAATAACTTTTAAATATTCAAATTGAACCATCACTACTTTAAATTGTTAGCTATGTGATTTCACCTAATGAAAGAAACTAAATGAATCCATGCTAATGCATTATTGGTATGTGCAGAACAAGAAGAACAAATCACACAAATCTTCCCACTTAATTACTGTGCTAGAAATTCATTGTCATATTATTGACCTATTTGGTCATGCCCAAGTTAATCATGTCTGAACCTTTCCCAGTGGGAAATAAGCTTGTTCACTTCCTGTCTTGCAAGAATATCAACTAAAACTCAGTCACATATGCCTATAGCCCTATCACTGCAGCCCACCGTAACTGCTATCTCCAACAGCGAGACTGAGTCTGCAGTGAGCCCGGGAGACTTAGTGTCAGAAACTCATCACTTCCTGTGTCCTTTTTTTTTTCCATTCTGCTCAATCATTTGCCACATTAAATTAAACCTAACTGTTTGCCAAAGCCCTCCCTGCTTTCTCTTTGCAAGGAGCTGTTTTGAAATACTGAAACAGAGTTTACATGCAGTAACACACTAGTAAGCCAGCAACTTTAGTCTCTTATTAAAGTCAAGCATGTGTCTTTGTTTCATGTTGCTAATGATGTGGAACCACAGAGGCCCGGGTATATTTCTCCTGGACGGTGTGGGAGCAAATGCTGAGAGCTCATTACTTGGCTCCCCATTGGAATCCTGCAGGCTCCCGCTCATTGAGGAGACTGTGGGGGCTTTGACAGAATTATTATACTGAATATTTTTAGACTCATTAACTATATCACCAAAGCAAAACATCTCTTCCTTAGATGCAAATAGCTGCAGCTACTGTGGCTTTGCTTTAGTTATTGCAGAAAAAAGGATGAAGCTTGAAAACAACTTAAGAAAAAGACTTTCATGCCTGAATGTTTGATTTTGCAACTTATATTGGGACTGTCTGTGGCTGTTTTGCCACATTTGAGCCACTTGTATAGAAGTGTTATTTACAAAGATAAACACATTCATATCCTCATATTAAGCAATAATCAAAATCTTTTTTAAATTTTCTATGTATCCTATAATGCAATTCTGGATGTGAAGCTTTGATGATTATACTTTGAGCTGAGGGTTATGATATTCATTCCCAAGATTATAGAGTAACTTTTGGTGCCTGACCTAAATCTAAACTGAGAATGACTGTGTAGTTAAAATAATAATTTGGGGGAATAGCTGTTCTCTAATTCGGGAATTGTAACATATGCTGCCTGGCATGAAAGATGACACACTGTCTTAGATCATTACAATACCTTAACACAGCAGTCTGATTTAAGGTTGAAGAGCAAGAAAGGAATTTCAACCTACCTCCAGATTGTCTTGCTCTTGTGGATTTCAGTTCAACTTTAATATTACTTTATTGAGGCTTTTGGTGATTTAATTTAGGCTTAAAAAGCCCTTAAAGAAAAAAAACGCATACCTTAAAATTAATTCTTTAAAGCAAGGACAGAGCACTGCATTTATGGTGCCATTTGCTATGGAAGTTAAGTTGGATCTATACAGAATTTTGTATTTCAAAAAATAAATTAAGTTTCAGTACTTCAACGGAGAATCTTTAATTTCTCATGTATTGCTGTTTACCAGTGTGTCAAAAATTTGCCACCTCTAGCACTTAGGCTGAGATGTGTTCTCTGGACATTTAAACACTAAGTTTTCATCTGATATATTTTGTACGTTAATGAAAAAATTGTTGTTTGTGCACCAATATTCAATGCTTTGGAAGAAATACCCTTTGATTTTATTTGCGGTTCATTTCTCACACTACAGTGCTTTGACAATGGTGACAGTGACTTCATACATCAAGAATTTCTCCTGCTTTCCATGACCGCCAGGGAATCTGAGGGGAATACTTTACATCTGAAACATGTTTTCCTTTGGGATTCCACCATTAGAATAACAGGTCTGATCAGTAGCCCATTATGAAATAGAACTTCTACAATGGAAGAGAGAGAGAAGGAAAAAAATTTTAAAAAGCAATCATATAATAATAAACTACAAAACTAAGAATTTTACATGCATATTAAATTTACAATATAACTTTTAGAACTCCAGTACCCTTTCTTAGGACATTCCAAGACCCTATATTCTAATATCAAGAGCATAAAAAAACATTGAATAGTGTGAAGTAGGAAGTGTTTAATTTGGATGATTAGAAGACAGGGATAATGTGGCCCATGTCGTGGAATAGTTTTTTGGAAGAGTTCAGTTCATATGGAGTCCCAGGGAGATGACTCAAAATTCCAGTCAGTGGTCTAAAAGAAATCATGAGACAAGGTATGCATCAATTCCCAAAGATTTTTGCACTTCTTACAAATAAGAATTCAAAACATAGGGGCACCTGGGTGGCTCAGTCTATTAAGCGTCTGCCTTCAGCTCAGGTCATGATCCCAGGATCCTGGAATTGAGCCCTGTGTCGGGCTCCCTGCTCACTGGGTAGCCTGCTTCTCCCTCTCCTCCCCACTCATGTGCTTTCTTTCGCTATCTCTGCCTCTCTCTCAAATAAATAAATAAATAAAATCTTTAAAAAAAAGAATTCAAAACATAAATCTTACTACTAAAGTATCTGAAGCACCATCATTTATTTAAAAATGTGTTATAAATCTGAGTGAAAGTCACTCATTTAAATATTAGAGGTACAATAATGAAAAGTAAATAAACATTCTTGTCCTAGTTGGGGGAGACAGACCACAAACAAGTCAATATATAGTGTGTTAAGAAATAGATCCAGAATGTAGATAGGAAGTGTTGGGGTTGGGGGTGAGATCCTAGATAGGACAGTCAGAGAAGGATTAGCTGATATAGGTTCTTCTGAGTAAAGATTTGAAGGAATCAAGAGAGCTAGTCATGTGGATATTTAGGGGAAGAGTATTACAGTAATATAGTATCCACAAAGTTACTAAGAGAAGAGCATATCTGGGAAAAGAAAAGGAGCAAAGGGCTAATATGAAGGAGCAAAAAGAAAGAGGAGGACAGAGAGTAATTAAGAGCCATACTATTTATTTGCTTTGTTTTGTTTTGTTTTTTGTTTTCTCCAGGTTTTTATTTATATTCCAGTTAGTTAATATAGAGTGTAATACCAGTTTCAGGTGTAGAATTTAGTGATTCATCACTTACATACAATACCCAGTGCTCATCACAAAAGTGCCCTCCTTAATACCCATCACCCATTTAACCCCACCTACCTCCCCTCCAGTAACTCTCAGTTTGTTCTCTATAGTTAAGAGTCTGTTTCTTGGTTTGCCTCTCTTTTCCCCCCTGTGTTCGTTTCATTTCTTAAATTCCACATATACGTGAAAGCATAAGGTATCTGTCTTTCTCTGACTGACTTATTGCACTTAGCATAATACTCTCTTGCTCCATCCGCACCATTGCAAATGACAAGATTTCATTCTTTTTGATGGTTGAGTAATATTCTAATGTGTATATTACCACATCTTCTTTATCCATTTATCAATCAATGGACACTTGAGCTAATCAAACTGGACACATGACTGCACCTGCCATGTACTTCTTCCTCTGCAGCCTCTCGGTGCTGGACATCTGTTACACCTCCAGTGGGGTCCCCTAGATGCTGGTGTACTGCTCCTGGAGAAGACCATCTCCTTCACCTGATGTGGGACCCAGCTCTTCTTCTTGCTGGCCCTGGGAGAGTACCATACTGTCTTGATCACTATAGCTTTGTAATATAACCTGAAGTCTGGAATTGTGACACCTCCAGCTTTGCTTTTCTTTTTTTCAAGTTTGCTTTGGCTGTTCAGGGTCTTTTGTGGTTCCATACAAATTTTAGGACCGTTTGTTGTAGCTCTGTGAAAAATGCTGGTGGTACTTTGATAGGGATTGCATTAAATGTGTAGATGGGTAGTATAGACATTTTAACAATATTTGTTCTTCCAATCCATGAGCATGGAATGTTTTCCCATTTCTTTGTGTCATCTGCGATTTCTTTCATCAGTGTTGTATACTTCTCAGAGTATACATCTTTCGC
>NW_028055613.1:0-399 GCF_054177405.1 Leptonychotes weddellii
AGTGACCTGGGATGGCGGTAACATAAGGAAGCATTACAACACGCTGAGGATTCAGTGAGGCAAGCTCAGGCACTTGGCATGGTGCCGGGCACACAGGTCACACTCAGTACCTTTTCACCGAGCAGGACTTCAAAGCCACCTCCTGCCCCTAGCACTCCCTCCTGCACATCCTTGCCCCCACCCAGCTGATGGATGAGAACACTGAACATTAAGATTGAACACACATGGCTGAATCCTTATTAGTTGTAGCTGGAATCACTGAAATAATTAATGGATGTGAAATGCGGGTAAGAACCTGAGCCTGGTGCTCATTATTGCAGATGAAAATTGAAAAGCTTCAATCCATGCTTTAGCTTTCATGCGTACACTTAATTGGTTCATTAACCTTCACCATATCAA
>NW_028055614.1:0-399 GCF_054177405.1 Leptonychotes weddellii
GCAAAATTCTATCAATGAAAATAAAAATTGTAGTTGTTAAAATTTATAAATATTTTCCTGTATGAATACTTAGTTAACTACAAAAGTTTTGTGGTGAACACTTTAGCATGGCATTACTTGCTGTCTTTTTTTACTACCCCCAATCAGATTTTTAGAACTGTTTCAGCAAAGAACTTTGAAGAATTACTTTTATTTTTTTATTTTTTTTTTTAAAGATTTTTTATTTATTTATTTGAGAGAGAGAGAATGAGAGAGAGCGAGTACATGAGAGGGGGGAGGGGCAGAGGGAGAAGCAGACTCCCCGCCGTGCAGGGAGCCCGATGCGGGACTCGATCCCGGGACTCCAGGATCATGACCTGAGCCGAAGGCAGTCGCTTAACCAACTGAGCCACCCAGGCG
>NW_028055615.1:0-399 GCF_054177405.1 Leptonychotes weddellii
CGCTTAACGACTGAGCCACCCAGGCGCCCTTATTTATTTTTTAAAAAGATTTTTATTTATTTGAGAGAGAGAGCGAGAATGAGAGAGAGAGAGAGAGAGCATGAGAGGGGGGAGGGTCAGAGGGAGAAGCAGACTCCCCGCCGAGCAGGGAGCCCGATGTGGGGCTCGATCCCAGGACCCTGGGATCATGACCTGAGCCAAAGGCAGACGCTTAACGACTGAGCCACCCAGGTGCCCCGTAAACTCCTTGGGTCTTATTGAGATTCATGCCTAGGAGATTTATTAACCCATTTCAGCAGTTACATATAGTGCTGTCACAGCAGATCAAAAATTGGCACAGAATTTGATGAATTTAATAACAAAATTCTTACAAAATATTAACTGTCAATTCTTTCTATC
>NW_028055616.1:0-399 GCF_054177405.1 Leptonychotes weddellii
ATTCAGTTAACAGGGGCGCCTGGGTGGCTCAGTTGGTTAAGCGACTGCCTTCGGCTCAGGTCATGATCCTGGAGTCCCGGGATCGAGTCCCGCATCGGGCTCCCTGCTCGGCGGGGAGTCTGCTTCTCCCTCTGACCCTCCTCCCTCTCATGCTCTCTGTCTCTCATTCTCTCTCTCTCAAATAAATAAATAAAATCTTAAAAAAAAAATTCAGTTAACATAGTGTATTATTAGTTTCAGAGGTAGAGTGATTCATCAGTCTTATATAACACCCAGTGCTCATTACATCCGGTGCCCTCCTTAATGTCCATCACCCAATTACCACATCCCCCCACGCCCCTGTGCCCCAGCAACCCTCAGTTTGTTTCCTATGATTAAGAGCCTCTTATGGTTTGTCTC
>NW_028055617.1:0-399 GCF_054177405.1 Leptonychotes weddellii
CAAGAACCAATGACAAAAAACACTCAATATAGGGCGCCTGGGTGGCTCAGTCGGTTGGGCGGCTGCCTTCGGCTCAGGTCATGATCCCAGGGTCCCGGGATCGAGTCCCGCATCGGGCTCCCTGCTCTGCGGGGAGCCTGCTTCTCCCTCTCCCTCTGCCTGCTTCTCTGCCTACTTGTGTTCTCTCTCTATCTCTCTGCCAAATAAATAAATAAAATCTTTAAAAAAAAAAAACACTCAATATATTCTTTAAAATAAAGAAGGGGGTGGGGGGGAGAAGGCTCTCATTTTCTATGGTACTTTCTATGGTTAAACAATTCATATTTGTATTAATACTTGATAATTCACTGTTCTAAAATGACTAAAGTATCTTTTGTGTTTTAAAAATACTTCAGTCGG
>NW_028055618.1:0-399 GCF_054177405.1 Leptonychotes weddellii
TCCAGGTTGTCTGGCTCCATCCAGGGTCTGTGAGCTTAACTGCTAGTGATAAAACCTCCCTAGGAGGCTTCCTCCCACCCTCTCCTCTGTTGAAGATTTTAATCAAAGCTTTGTAAATTTAGCCAGGATCTGAACCATTTGAAGGCCCCCCCACCCCTCCTCCCCTCCCAATCCTTTATCTTTGTAACTTTATCTCTTACAAAATCTTTTTGGCTTGAGTTAATGATCAGTAGTTACTCAACAAGTACTTGTGTCAAGACTCTGTCTTTCTCTTAAGAGTTCACGGTCTTACTGGAGAGATAAGAAATTAAAAGACAATTAAAAGACACCATATGATTCAGCAATTGTACTTCTGAGTTATATATCCAAAACAATTGAAAGCATGGACTTGAACCATGT
>NW_028055619.1:0-399 GCF_054177405.1 Leptonychotes weddellii
ACATTTCTGCAGTACTGGAGTATGGAGGATAGATCTGAGAAAAGAAAGCACATGAAGTGGGAAATGACATCGAAATCGACTCACATGCTGAGAAAGTGGTGCTGTGGAAGCAAAGGGTCCCCCAGGCACCACTCACTGCGCTGCAGGAACCCAACAGAATGGAAGCGACAGGGAGGGCCACAGATGTGCTGGATGCTGGCGACCAGGCGAAGGGAAACAGGAGCCACGTCCCTCGGGGAGGAGCCACGCCTGCACTCTCAAGAGCTCTCGGAAGAGAGATGTGAGTCAATTAGTTTATACCTGATACATCGATCATTTAAAAAGTGAGAGCAAGAGAAGACAGTAGTCTCAAATCTGAAGAACTAAATGAAGCGAGGAAGGCATCTTCTTGTGAAAGTC
>NW_028055620.1:0-399 GCF_054177405.1 Leptonychotes weddellii
TAGAACTAATGATGTAATGTATGGGGATTAACATAAGAATAAAAAAAAAAAAAAAAAAGAAGTAATCCAGTTTTACCTGTGTTTCCAAACTGTTGGCCCTTTGTTCACAAATTATTTACTAAACCACCCTCCCTCCTACCCTTGTTTGGTTAAATTACCATAACCTGTCCATTGTTGACTCTGTCCTTGCCTCAGTACCACTCTGTTTTATTTACTACCCCTTGGCAATGCATTTTACTGTCTAATAGCCTGAGTCTACAATAGCACTTGGCTAAATCTCCATGTGATGGAGTTGATTCAGAAATTTACTATCATTTACTATCCTCTCTCTAGTATCCCCCCCTAGCCTTTTTCCCTGCCTTTGGCTGCAATCTGGCCCTCAACCCAAGTAGAACCTGC
>NW_028055621.1:0-399 GCF_054177405.1 Leptonychotes weddellii
CCACACATGTAGAAAATGCTGGAATCAAGACTCAAACATAGAGTGTTGAGCTGTGGATCTCCACTGCCACTTTGGAACAGAGGTTTAAGAGCCTCTGGTGGGGAATGACAGCATGAGATCCCTCTAATCCCTTTAAAACTACTTTTCCCGGGCACCTGGGTGGCTCAGTTGGTTGGGTGACTGTCTTTGGCTCAGGTCACGATCCTGGAGTCCCAGGATCGAGTCCCACATTGGGCTCCCTGCTCGGCGGGGAGTCTGCTCCTCCCTCTGACTCTCCCCCCTCTCATGCTCTCTATCATTCTCTCATCCTCAATAAATAAATAAATAAAAATCTTTAAAAAAAAATAAAACTACTTTTCCATTTTCTCTAAGGTAAAGAAAGGTTTGGGGACACACATT
>NW_028055622.1:0-399 GCF_054177405.1 Leptonychotes weddellii
GAAGAAAGTGCCTCCCAAAATTTTAAAGAAAGAAAAACTTATATATGTAGAAAAATAAGGGTTGATATGATGAAGGGATGGAATATGAGTGTAAAGATGAAAATTATAAAAGATTTTATGAAAGGAATTGATAAGATAAGAAGTTGGTTGAAAAAAGAAAGAAGAGGATTAAAAAAAAAGAGAGAGAATGTGATCAGGCCGGAGATTAGAACAAAGCCATACACTAGAGATTTAGTGTATATTTTGGTCTGTTAGAAGAAACAGACCAGGGGGCGCCTGGGTGGCTCAGTTGGTTAAGTGAATGCCTTCGGCTCAGGCCATGATCCTGGAGTCCAGGGACCGAGTCCCGCATCGGGCTTCCTGCTCAGCAGGGAGTCTGCCTCTCCCTCTGCCCCTCCC
>NW_028055623.1:0-8713 GCF_054177405.1 Leptonychotes weddellii
ATCTTTAGGTTCAAAATGAGTCTCTTGTAGGCGGCATATGGATGGGTCCTGTCTTTTTATCCAATCTGCAACCCTGTGCCATTTTATGGGAGCATTTAGGCCATTCACGTTGAGAGTGATTATTGAAAGATATGAATTAATTGTCATCATTTTGCCTGTGAAGACATTGTTTTTATAGATTGTCCCTATAAATTTCTGTTCTAGATCACTCTTGGGGTCTTTCTCCTTTTATAGAACCCCCCTTAATATTTCTTGCAGGGCTGGCTTAGCGGTCACATATTCTTTCAGTTTCTGCTGGTCTTGGAAGCTCTGCATCTCTCCATCCATTCTAAATGACAGCCTTGCGAGATAAAGTATTCTTGGCTTGCATGTTTTTCTCGTTTAGTATCCTGAATATGTCTTGCCAGCCCTTTCTGGCTTGCCAGGTCTCTGTGGATAAGTCTGACATTATTCTGATGTTCCTCCCTCTGTACGTAAGGAATCTCTTCCCCCTAACTACCCTTAAGATGGTTTCCTTGGATGGAGCCCTGGGTGTTATACACAAACAATGAATCATGGAACACTACATCAAAAACTAATGATATAATGTATGGTGGTTAACATAACATAATAAAAATGTAAAAATAACCTTTTCAACATAGAAATATTTAAAAAAAATTGTTTCCTTTGTTCTAAGATTTGTGAGTTTTACTGTTACATGCCAGGGTGTTGGCCTGTTTTCCTTGATCTTGGGAGGGGTCTTCTCTGCCTCTGGGACATGAATGTTTGTTTCATTCCCCAGATTAGGGAAGTTCTCAGCTATGATTTGCTCAAATATATCTTCTAGTTCTCTCTCTCTGTTCACCCCCTTAGGGATTCCAATAATTCTGACATTGGAACATTTCATTGTGTCACTTATTTCTCTGATTCTATTTTCATGGATTCTGAGTAGTTTTTCCCTGGCCTCCTCTTTTCCCTTTTTATCTATTATTTGGTCTTCTAGGTCACTAATTCGTTCTTCTGCCTCACTTATCCTAACTGTTAGATTTTCTAGATTAGATTGGATCTCATTGATAGCCTTTTTAAGGTCTGCCAATTCAGCTTTTATTTCTGCCCTTAGGGACTGTATGTTGCCATTAATTGCTTTCTCCATTCTAGCTATTGTCTTCACAATTCCTAGCCTGAATTCCATCTCTGACATCTTGGTTATATCTGAATCCATTTGTAAATCTGTGGCATAAGTCATAGTCTCTGAGTCTTTCCTAGTTTTACTCCTCAGTTTCTAAGGAATATAGTTAAAATTAAAGGCCCAGTCACATGCAGATGAGCATTACTTGCTAAATTCCAGATACCATCTGCAGGCCCTGGCCCTTATGAATCATAAATTTTGAGACCCCCACCATTAACATGTCCTTCAATATTAGGGTTGATTTCTTCTTAGTTCAAGCCATGTACTTCATTAAAATACCAACTAGGAATATCACCAGCTTCTCAACTTGTTATGGCCTGGGCTCTTGGGTTTTGTTTGTGTGGAGATAAAGCCCATCTGGGAGACATAGGTATTTGTATGGCTTCTACAAGTGGTACCTTGATTCTATGGGCCATCCCAATAACTTATTTAAAATGATTAATTTGACAATGGAAGCTCTTCAGGCCCTTCATCTTTGCCCCTTTGATAGAAACAGCAGAGATTAATAGTTAAGAAAAGTAAGGATGATGTTTCCTCATTTGGCCAAATCAATAATATATACAATTTACCCAGGATTAGCTTGATTAATTGGGAGAAATACTGTCTCTTAATATATACCTAACTTAAGCCAAACATTATAGAAGGTTGGCTATAATGCCCTTCCCCATCACGTGTTCTCTTCCCAACACACATGCCTGGGATCATTCACTGATGATAGATTTACATACACAAATGTGGACACACACATAGGCATGCATCCTAAAATTACTCTTAATTTAGCATAGAACTTTCCCTGTGTATATTCAGTTCAACTTCACAATTGCTAGAAGTTTTGTATGGTGTACAATTTGCTCAAAGAACTGGAAAGAATATCAGTATTTCAGATTTTTAAAATAACCCAAATATAGTGAATATTTTCAGTGAATTATGTCAGCTCTATCCTAGTATGAAAAAAAGAGAGGAAGAATGAAATATGGAAAATGAAAAGTAGTTGGCATACATTAAAAATTCCTTGGACCATAAGATACAGGGAAGGAAAATACATCCATTTATATGACCTGGATTTTAATAAAACTGCAAAAGAAAAAAAACCCACAAAGAATCTCAAGTAGTTATAGAGCTACCTTTGATTTCTGTCTTCTGATTAAAAACAAAAGAAAACAGAAAACCCAAAGAAACATTTATCCCCACAGGAAGGTTGATTTCAAAATTTTTTTTTGGCTTTGAGCTGCTACTTTCATTGGAATTAGTGCAGATACATATATGCATGATGGAAATGATAGTCATGTAATCACCATAACACATTACCCACTCTGCTCCCTGTGACTGGCAGACTTCTCTGTGGTCCCCAGGCTGTGCTATATAATCTTGGATGGAGAGACAAATCAGAATAATTAGTCATAGAAAATAGAATAGGCCTAATGAGTACCTGGATAAGGCCCAAGATATTGGCTGAAAATGAAAAAGAAAAAGAAAAAAATGAAAGAATGAATGAACAAAGGAAAGAAAGAAAGGCAGATGGAAAGAAAGGAAGGAAGGAAGGAAAGAAGAAAGAAAGAAAGGAAAGAGGGATGGAGAGAGAGAGGGAGGGAGGGAGGGAGGGAAGGAAGGAAGAAAGAAGGGCAGGAAAAGAAGCCAAATCAAATGTAGATTCAGTCTTACAAAAAGCAATGTGAAGGATAGAGAAAATAAGGAGAAGAAAATATAGGTTCACAACCATATTTTTGAAGCCCAGGATATTGGAAGCTTTACTGTTTATCAGTAGGAAAAGCTAAATGGAGTAAGATAAATTCAGTTCATAGAAAGAAACTTAGAAACTCATTTAGAAGGTAGAAGATGCTTACAAGAAAAAATTCAGAGAAGGATGTGCAAAGAATATAGTATACCATTGCTTAAAATTAGAGATTTATCTAAATAAACTACCTAGTAGTTCTCTTTAGTCACTCATGATGTTTGGTGCTAGAATGATAGGCATCAGGATTGTCTTTTCTTGTGTTTATGCTGGTATTTTGGTATTTAGTGGAGATAGCTTACACCCAAACTTCAAGAAGCAGCATGAAGAGGAACAGGTAAGTAACTGATAGATATATTTATCATTGTCTTAGTTTGGGTTCCCTCAAATATGGAATCTTTGATAAGGATTTGAGCATGAGTGGTTTATTTGGAATGTGATCTCAGGAAATATGGTGATGGAATGAGGAAGCAAAACCAAGAATGGAGGAAGGGCTCTAAAAGGTGCATCTATGAGCAGTTTAAAATTGTGGGAGAATAAACTGTGCAATTTTTCCACTGAGGCATATTCAATTCTCATTCCTCATTGGTCAAAGATTACATCTAGGGGCACTCAGTCTCCTCCATGCCATTTCTGGATTCCTACATCCAGAGAATTGACACAGGAATGCATAGATATACGTGGGTACTTGAGGAGAACACAACAGCCTCTGCTATAACCATGTAATATTCTTTATGCTCACACACAAAATAAAAAACCTTATGTTTTGGAGGTCATCTATACCCTGGGACTTATTTCAAATCATGTTGTTGTTTTTTTTTAGTCAGTCTTAGACATT
This sequence comes from Leptonychotes weddellii, assembly GCF_054177405.1. Taxonomy (NCBI): domain Eukaryota; kingdom Metazoa; phylum Chordata; class Mammalia; order Carnivora; family Phocidae; genus Leptonychotes; species Leptonychotes weddellii. The sequence continues at coordinate 3,739 of NW_028055623.1, forward strand.
TCCATCAGGTAGAATGATTCCATTACATCCCAAAGGAATGTGGTATCTATGAAGGCAGAAATACTTGTTTTTGTTTTTCACTACTTTTATCACCCAACACTTAGAACATTTCCTAGCTCATAGTAATTACTCAGTAAATATTTGTGAGTGAATGAACAAACGCAGTTGTATCAAACAACAAAAGCCTAAGCCAATCTAAAATATGATTAAATGGTTGCTTCATAACACATAAGCGGTCTTCAGGGTTGACAATTTGTTGTGATACCTTTCTCAGAGATTCTGGCTTTATTCTCTACTAATGAATGGTTGGCTTCATTTGCAGAGTGGGAACAAAATTGCTCACTGAAACCCAGGCCTCATATCTAAAAGTGACCAGAAAAAAAGAAAAGGGAGAGCTGTTTTTGAAAAAATATTCAAAAGATTATAGAAAAGCTTTCCCAGAACTCCTCAGCAAAACTCTCTTTTGTGTCTCAATGTTGTAAATCACATTACATGCCCATTTCTGAAACTAACACTGGCGAAGAAAATGGGGTTACTATGAAATCTATCATCCTGGCATTGTGGCTCCTTCTCTTGTGGCAGATGAAATGCATGTTACCCTCTTGATACCTAAATGGAATTGGAGCTGTTTTAGGAACAGGGAGGGGGAATGTATGCTATATAGGCATCCATTTATTGGATAAGCTACTAATAACATTTATTTCTACATATTCTTGCTACCAAATACTGGCATGATGCAAATCCCTACAAAATAAAACTCTAATATATATTGTTATTATTATTATTTTGTAGCCCTCATTCTAAGTTCCAGGGAAGAAGTTTGGGTAATTTTCCATCATTTTGTGATGTAGTACATGTATGTATGAGTGTATGCTGAAGATAGGCTTTTTCTTTTTGGCCATATGGAAAAGTGAAAATGGACTGAAAATTGCTGTCTATCCCTTGACAAGTTAATTAAGCCTCATAATCAGTCACAGTCATTTGAACAGCATGGTTGCTGGAATGAGAATTAGTAGGATACCTCGATGGACAAATGGAGCACATTTGTAGAAGGAAATCTCTGATAAATACACAAGTATTGTGAAAATATGAAAGGAAAACTATGTTTTAAAAGAGAAAACACAATTTAATTATTAGACAGTGGGGTAGCTGTTAAGGAAATTTATTCAAAAATCCATGGAATGGAACTGTGCACTTTATACATTAATCCTATTTCATTCAGGGTGCCTGGGTGGCTCAGTTGGTTAAGCGACTGCCTTCGGCTCAGGTCATGATCCTGGAGTCCCGGGATCGAGTTCCACATCGGGCTCCCTGCTCAGCGGGGGGTCTGCTTCTCCCTCTGACCCTCTCCCCTCTCGTGCTCTCTGTCTCTCATTCTCTCTCTCAAATAAATAAATAAAATCTTTAAAAAAAAATCCTATTTCATTCAGTATATTATTTTAAATTATTTAATATTTATTTCCCTACTTGACTATGAATTTCTTGGGTATAAATATTATGTTTATCTTTTCCCCTAGTTTTAAGTACATTGTCTATTACACAAGTGTTTGTTGCATTAAGTTAAATGAAATAATTTACTTTTATAAACCACACACTAAATTACATAGATTCCACATTGTTTTTAATTTTTCATCAAGAAGTTTAATCACCGGCAATTACTAACATGAATATTTTCCTGATAATTCTATTTACTATCATAAAATTGACACCCCAAAATATTTTCTGGGTAGTGAAATTGTGGAAGATAGAAATATTTAGTATTTCCCCAACTAAAATTATGTTCACACATATTTGAATATAAGGTCACTCACAATCTATATTTATTTCATATATTAATGTTATAATATTATTGATAGCAGTGACCAATTTTATTTCCAGACATTCCACAAACCAAAACTAGGTACATTGTTAGCAGAAGATCTGATTCTTTCCATTCTTATCTGTACAAGTATAAATTTTACTAGGTTGCAGTATCTTTAATAAACAGTTGTTTTCTCTTTTGTGAGCTAAACATTTTGTTACAGAAATGTCAATATTGTTACATAGTTTTATAGCAGCCATTTCCAATGCCTGCATAAAATGTAAATGTATTCCTGTAATGATTTAAACAACCATTCTTCTGCTGTTGTATATTGAAGGTTCCCCATTTTTTGTTGCCATTACCAACACTCCAGTGAACATGTTTTACTTATGATTTTCTCTAGTACGAAGTGCTTGATATGAATTTACTCTGTGGGAATGCCTGGGTGCACATTTTTTTTTTTTGAATGACCTTATTTTTTTCTGATTAAGCGTCTGAGGAGTGGCTAAACTTCTTAGACACATGATCTTGGGCGAGAATTACTCATGAGGTCTTTAGCTTCAGTTTTCTCATCTATTGGAATAAGGAATGAAAGCATTTGAGCTTTTTTCTGATAGGATTATATGATTAAAAAATTGAGTTAAAGTGAAGTGAAAAATAAAAGAGATTTTAAGAAGATCACAGTAGCAAAAACGGTCTCACTTGTAACTCAAACCAGAATGTGAAAAGTCTTCTGGACCAGGGTCCCTTCATCTCACCATCGCTTGTTCATTTTCTTTATGGCTTTTCCTTTCCTTTTTCTATTTGTATGTGTTTCTTTTTGTTGTTGTTCCCCTCTCTCTGAACCCTGCCTTTCTTTTCTTTTCTTGACCAGTCCATCATGGTGAAATGCAAACAAGGGCACTCTTTTTTTTTTTTAAGATTTTATTTATTTATTCATAAGAGACAGAGAGAGAGAGAGAGGCAGAGGGAGAAGCAGGCTCCCCACCGAGCAGGGAGCACGATGCGGGACTCAATCCCAGGACCCTGGGATCATGACCTGAGCCGAAGGCAGACGCCTAACCATCTGAGCCACCCAGGTGCCCAAACAAGGTCACAACCCCTGAGGTTACATGACCTTTTATACCTAATGCACACATATAACTTATAAGCGATTCTGTCTACAAATGAACAGAGGACAGAAACTATGTGCCCAGGGGTGGATCAGATGTCTTTTCAACCACAACCAGAGGAAGTTGTTACATGATATTTAAACATTTCAGATTCCCACTCCTGTTAGTGTGCCAAAGCTGGAAATAATCTGAAAAAGCTACCCAGGCTTGCAGGTGTCCCAAAATATGTATAGCTTTAGAAAGCACTTCATATCTGGTAAAGTGATAAGTTCATTTTTTAATTCATCAGTATTATGCATCAACATTATCCATATTGTGTATTTTATCCATCGGTAATCTTTTGCTATCCCTCATTTGCTAGACATAGTGTTATATATTGTGAAAACAAAGCATGATAAAACAGAGTCCTTTACCTCTTCATCTGTTTAACTTGAGAGCTTGTTAGAAATGTAAAATGTACTGAATAAGAAATCAGTATTTTAGCAGGTTCTCCAGTAAGTACAATAGGTACTATGCCTACTTTATGCATTATTGCCCCTAAAGTAAAGACACATGAGGTTTTTAATTCCTAGATCTGTCTGTAACTGAATTCACGTAGTTCTTTGTCTCTTTCCCGTCAGTACCGAACTGGTTGCTCTAAGTGTTGCTAGACCATGAAACAATTTTCTCCTATGTAATTGATCAGTACTTAAAGTATAGGCTTCTGTATTGATTAGGTAAAATTCATCAGTTTTATTTTGCATATGTCTTCCTATTGAAATTTCTCATTCCTAAAAAGTCTTGTTCTGGTAAAAATCTGTGCTGTACAATAATGTCTAGATATCTAGTTCTCCTATGTAACTCCTTTAGCTATCTTACAAGAAGTGTTATAAAAATTCTGTGTTTTCAGCTGGAGGGAAAATATATTGCAAACTAAGTGTTTCCTACAAATCTTTTTCTCATAATTCAGCTATCATTTTCTTTACAGCCTTTTTGTGATTTTTACTGTAAGTGAAGATATATATCTATGTTTTTCTGTCTGCTTGCTACATATAGCTGTTTATCTTTTTCCTAGCTACTACATGCACATTACACATATGTAATTTAATGTGAATTTTAAAGAAAAATGGGAGATTTCTAGAACTTGATATTGATTGATTGATTTTTTATTTAGTTTCAGAGATAGAGTTCAGTGATTCATCAGTTGCATATAACAGCCAGTGCTCATTACATCAGGTGCCCTCCTTAATGCCCATCACTCAGTTACCCCATCCCCACACCCCCTCCCCTCCAGCAACCCTCAGTTTATTTCCTAGAGTTTATAGTTTATAGTCACTTATAGTTTGTCTCCCTCTGATTTCCTCTTATTTTATTTTTCTGTCCCTTCCCCTATGTTCATCTGTTTTGTTTCTTAAATTCCACATATGAGTGAAATCATATGGTATTTGTCTTTCTCTGACTGACTTATTTCGCTTAGCATAATACCCTCTAGTTCCATCTACATCATTGCAAATGGCAAGATTTCATAGAACTTGATATTTATTATGCTTCATTTTTGTTATTCTTTATCATGTTTGTTTCTTCTCATGGTTACTTGATGCAACCAAATAAATTTCTTGAGAATTTCTTTGTGAACTAAATAGTATATTGAGTTGCTTTCAACTCTGATATTCATTTATTTATTCATTCCTTTTTCTATTATCAACATTTATTGAACACCACTGGTAATGTACAATGCCACTGGTTCTGGCAACACAGAAAGTATGTGTCACCTGGAAGCAACTGCAGCATTCATGGCAAAGTGATTATGTTGGGATGACATTGACAGGAACAGCAAGCAAACAGTAAAGATAGCCCTTCTTTCTTCCTCCCATCTTCCAACCTTCTCAGACCTTCCTGGCAGAGGTAAGTTCCTTTTACACAGTCCTTTCTCTAGCATCATGTATGACATTGTTTATTTTTTTATTTTATTTTATTTTATTTTATTTTATTAGTTATGTTAATCACCATACATTACACATTAGTTTTTGATGTAGTGATCCATGATTCATTGTTTGCATATAACACCCAGTGCTCCACTCAG
>NW_028055624.1:0-399 GCF_054177405.1 Leptonychotes weddellii
GTTCCAAAACAAGTATTAAGAGAGTGGACTTTCCTACATGTATATCCCTCGTCATTTGGGAGACAAGTACATTTTTGATTCTTGTTTGCTAGTTGGATATAAGTGATTTGAAGATGTCTCATTAGAGCTCTTGAAAAGCATACTAAAACTCGCACTTAAAATAGTAACACTGACACCAGAAGTTAAAGAAGAAATGAAACACTTTAGTCAACTGAAAGCTTTAGATGTGTTGCATTTCCTCCATTCATACCATAAAAATCCTAAATGAATCTTTTTAACTTGCATTTGCTTCCTCTGGCTCCATGCAGTTAGAGCATATTTTCACCAAGAAATTTTCTATTTTCAGTGAGGAAAAACTGAAGTTTATGTTGAATGCCACCATTCCCATTACAGCATTCC
>NW_028055625.1:0-399 GCF_054177405.1 Leptonychotes weddellii
TCAGTTGGTTAAGCGACTGCCTTCAGCTCAGGTCATGATCCCAGGGTCCTGGGATCGAGTCCCGCATCGGGCTCCCTGCTCGGCGGGGAGCCTGCTTCTCCCTCTCCCACTCCCCCTGCTTGTGTTCCCTCTCTCGCTGTGTCTCTCTCTGTCAAATAAATAAATAAAATCTTTAAAAAAAAAAAAAAAAAAAAAAAAAAAAGAGTCAGCTAACCTAACTCATATATGACCAGTTCAATTTTTATAAGCAATGTATATATGGAAAATGTTTTCCTCTTTGTTTAACTTAATGTGCATTTTCTCAGAAGAGTGGAGAAATATTCCTAATATCATTCCACAATTATAATCCATGATAAAGTCATTATAATATAATATGCAAAACCACTCAGAGTCTAGGGA
>NW_028055626.1:0-399 GCF_054177405.1 Leptonychotes weddellii
AAACTGTTAGAAGATTTCCAAGAAGAGGAATTCGGTGGCTGGAAAGAACAAAGGTGGCTCCTTGGAAGGGGAGGCCATTGGGGCTGAATTTTCAAGTGCATCCTAATTGGTGACTCCAACTGACTCTCCAGTATGACCTCATATTGGTTATGAGGAGAGTCTTTTGCTGAAAAGTTTCCCCAGGGCAGCCTTCATGTCTCGGTTTCTCAGACTGTAGATGAAAGGATTTAACATTGGGGTCACTGTGATGTACATCACAGTTATCACTGCATCCTTTAGGCTGTAACTAGTTAGAGGGCGAAAATACATGCCCATGACTGTCCCATAATACAGAGAAACAACTGTGAGGTGGGAACCACAGGTAGAGAAGGCTTTGAGCACACCCTTGGTGGATGGAAC
>NW_028055627.1:0-399 GCF_054177405.1 Leptonychotes weddellii
CGCCTGGGTGGCTCAGTTGGTTAAGCGACTGCCTTCAGCTCAGGTCATGATCCTGGAGTCCCTGGATCGAGTCCCGCATTGGGCTCCCTGCTCGGCAGGGAGCCTGCTTCTCCCTCTGACCCTCCCCCCTCTCGTGTGCTCTCTGTCTCTCTCATTCTCTCTGTCTCAAATAAATAAATAAAATCTTTAAAAAAAAAAACAAAACAATTGACCTCTCACAGACTTTCTTTTTAAACATGTAGTTTGGCTTGCCTAACAATCACCAAAATATTTGAGTAGCGCAGGAATTACAGTAGTAGATTTGACCATTATCTTTGATATAAACCAATTAGTTCATATTTTTCCCTTATTGGTTTTCTTGGCAACATCAAGAAAGAATTGCCTTTTTGTTTACTAAAC
>NW_028055628.1:0-399 GCF_054177405.1 Leptonychotes weddellii
CTTGGTCTGTCATAGCGGCCCAAACAGACTAGGAGAGCAAGGGTAAAGTTTTTCTATTTAGCTCCTTTCCTGAGGAATTCTTTTTGCAGTAGTTGTGAAAGTTCTGGGTTGTGGTGGCCACCAGCCCAAGATTGTGGGGTCTCAGTGGCCTCAGAGGTCTGCTCCCTTTATAAAACTCCCAGGTGGGCAAACTCTTCTTCTTTTTTTTTTTTTTTAAAGATTTTATTTATTTATTTGAGACAGAGAGAATGAGAGAGAACACATGAGAGGGAGGAGGGTCAGAGGGAGAAGCAGACTCCCCGCCGAGCAGGGAGCCCGATGTGGGACTCGATCCAGGGACTCCAGGATCATGACCTGAGCCGAAGGCAGTCGCTTAACCAACTGAGCCACCCAGGCGCC
>NW_028055629.1:0-399 GCF_054177405.1 Leptonychotes weddellii
ATGTATTGACTTGAAGGTATATCCTCAACATAGAGTTAAATTTTCAAATGCACAATATTGTATTTTATCATACTAATTTCATAAAATCTGTTTTTGTACATCTTCAACCATATAAGGGTATATTTGTTTTTATATATGTGCATAAAGAAGGAAGCAGGATGAAAGAAAACCCATTAGATTCTAAATGGTGGTTATATTGCAGAGGCAGAATTGGAGTGTGGTGGACGGGGAGACCACGGATTTCATTGTAGACCCTCTGATAATATCTATATAATGAGCACATGTAATTTATTCAATTAAATCACTGGATTTAAAAAAAAAAACTGAGGTTCAAAATAACAAGTTTCTAGAAACACATACTATTTCTTTATAAAGACCCAACTAAAACTCCTGTTTTTC
>NW_028055630.1:0-399 GCF_054177405.1 Leptonychotes weddellii
CAGGGGCGCCTGGGTGGCTCAGTTGGTTAAGCGACTGCCTTCGGCTCAGGTCATGATCCTGGAGTCCTGGGATCGAGTCCCACATCGGGCTCCCAGCTCAGCGGCGAGCCTGCTTCTCCCTCTGACCCTCTCCCCTCTCATGCTGTTTCTCTCTCGCGCGCTCTCTAATACATAAATAAATAAAATCTTTAAAAAAAAAAGGTTTCCCAAAAGAAACCACATATTTACAGGTAAAAAGAGAGGGACGCCTGGGTGGCTCAGTTAGCTTCTACATTCCACTCAGGTCATGATCCCAGGATCCTGCAATCCAGTCCCGCTTCCTGCTCCCTGCTCAGCGGAGAGTTGGCTTCGCCCTCTGCCCTCCTGTCTATCTCTTTTTCAAATAAATAAATTAAATTT
>NW_028055631.1:0-399 GCF_054177405.1 Leptonychotes weddellii
CCATTTCTCCCACCCCTCACCCCCTACTTCTGGTGACCACTAATCTGTTCTCTATCTATGAGTTTGTGGGTATGTCTGTTTTAACTATCCACATATAAGTGAGATTATACTGTATTTTGTCTTTCTCTGTTTGACTAATTTCACTTAATATAATGACCTCAGGGTCCATCCATGTTGTCACAGGCAGCAGTATTTCTTTCATTTTTTATGGCTGAATAGTATTCCATTGTGTATATGTATACCATACTTGGTTTATTTTTTTTAATTTTATTATGTTATGTTAGTCACCATACAATACATCATTAGTTTTTGATGTAGTGATCCACGATTCATTATTTTCATATAACACCCAGTGCTCCATGCAGTACGTGCCCTCCTTAATACCCATCACTGGGCTAA
>NW_028055632.1:0-399 GCF_054177405.1 Leptonychotes weddellii
GGCTCTTCTATCAAGGCTTCATTTATAAGAAAAAAAAACAATTTAAGTACAACTATGAGCTACAGAAATTAAACTAGTGTTTTGTTTTGTTTTAATATATGTGGAATTTTCTTCTTGACAGTCCTCAGTAAAACTTCCTAACTATCCTGAACTAAAATTTTATTTGCTCAGGTTATCTTTGACCTCTGATTTCCCCAACCATGGACTCTTTACAGCACATGTTAGTTGATCCATCTAGGATCTTTAACCCAACCAGTTATTTTCTCCGTGGAAATTGCTGCCATTGGCTTCCATGACACCATTCTTGGGTCCCTGTTCTGGTCTTTCTGGCTGCTTTTTTCCAGTGTCCTTTAGTCCCTCTTTTTACTTATTTCTTTTTTTTTCAGATTTTTTTCTTTT
>NW_028055633.1:0-8711 GCF_054177405.1 Leptonychotes weddellii
GCCATCTTGCTCCGCCCCCCCCCAAATTCACTTATTATTTCTATGGCTTTTATGTAGATACCTTAGTGTCTTCTGATCAAATGATTATTCTATTTGTGAATAAGGGAGATTTTATATATTGCTTTTCAAACTATACATCCTTGGGGCACCTGGGTGGCTCAGTCAATTAAGTGTCTGCCTTTGGCTCAGATCATGGTCTTGGGGTCCTGGGATCGAGCCCCAGGTCAGCCTCCTTGCTTGGCGGGGAGCCTGCTACTCCTTCTCCCTCTGCCTGCCACTCCCCCTGCTTGTGCTCTCTTTCTGTATCAAAACAATGAATGAAATCTTAAAAAAAAAAAAAAACTATATGTCTTTAATTAATTTTTTTTGCCTTGTATCACTTGCTAGCCCCTACCCCAATAGAAATTTTTTTTAAAGATTTTATGTATTTATTTGACAGAGAGAGACACAGCGAGAGAGGGAACACAAGCAGGGGGAGTGGGAGAGGGAGAAGCAGGCTTCCTGTGGAGCAGGGAGCCCGATGCAGGGCTTGATCCCAGGACCCTGGTATCATGACCTGAGCCGAAGGCAGACTCTTAACGACTGAGCCACCCAGCTGCCCCCAATAGAATTTTTAAAAAGTGGTGAGAACAGTCTTACCTTGACCTCAATCTTAAAACAATTTCAACATTATATAAGATGCTAGTTGTAGGTTTTTCAAAATATTTTTTTATGTACTCAGGAAATTCTCTTGTCTTTCTAGTTTGTCAAGAATTTTACTTTTATCAACTGAATTTTGCTAAATTTTGTGAAAGGCTTGATCTGCATCACTTGAGATAATCATAATTTTTCATCTTTAATCTGTTAATATTATAAATTATACTGATATCCTATTGTTAAATCAACCTTGCATACCTGGAATAATCTGCACTTGGTCATTATGTATTGTCTTTATAATAATTAGTTATTTTGATGTGCTAATATTTCCTAAAACCATTTGTTGCTATACCTACAAGGAATATTAGTCTGTAGTTTTCTTTTTTTGAAAAAAAATTTACATGGTTAATAACAAAGTTAATGTCATCCTTAGGAAGTGTTTCCTACCCTATTCTGGGAGATTGCATACAAGGTTTGTATTATTTCTTTCTTAAATATTTGGTAAATTCAATAGTAAAATCCCTTGGGCAAAGAATTGTATTTGTAAGAAAGTTTATAATTAGAACATCAATTTCTTTAATACATATATAAGGCTCTTCTTGACTGTGATTTGGCAACTTGTTTCAAGGAAATTTTACATTTTAATATTTATTGTTAAAAACTTATACATAATATTTTTTTATTAGCTTTCAAAAATGCTTTATTTTCTTAGAGCAGTTTTAGGTTCACAGCAAAACTGAGTGGAAAGTACAGAGATCTCCTGTATACTTCCTGCTCTTACACATGAACAGCCTCCCCCACTATCAGCATCCCACACCAGAGTGACGCATTTGCTACAATCCATGAGCCTACATTGGCACATCATAATCATCCAGAATCTGTATTTATATTATAGTTTTCTCCTGGTCTTGCACATTCTATGGGTATGGACAAATGTATAATGACAAGTAACCATCATGATGGTATACAGAGTATTTTCACTGGCCTAAAAATCCTCTGTGCCCCACCTTTCATCCCTCCCCCATCCCACCCAAGGCAACCACTATTCTTTTTCTGTCTCCGTAATTTTGCCTTTTCCAGTTGTCATACAGGTGGAATCATACAGTAGGTAGCCCTTTAATTTGCCTTCTTTCTTATAAGTTTCTTCATAAGTTTCTTCTATGTCTTTTCTTGGCTTGATAGCTCATTTCCTTTAAGCATTGAGTAATATTCCATTTTCTGGAAGTACTACAGTTTATTCATTCCCCTCACTGAACAGCATCTTGGTTGCTTTCAAGTTTTAGGAATTATGAGTAAATTACTCTAAACATCCACGTGCAGGTTTCTGCATGTCCCTAGGTTTTCAACTCCTTTGGGTAAATACCAAGGAGTGAGATTACTGTATCATATGGTAAAGATGTGTTTAGTTCTTTTTTTTTTTTTAAGATTTTATTTATTTATTTGACAGAGAGAGACACAGCAAGAGAGGGAACACAAGCAGGGAGAGTGGGAGAGGGAGAAGCAGGCTTCCTGCGGAGCAGGGAGCCTAATGTGGGGCTCAATCCCAGGACCCTAAGATCATGACCAGAGCCAAAGGCAGACGCTTAACGACTGAGCAACCCAGGTGCCCCAAGATGTGTTTAGTTCTGTAAGAAATCAGCAACTGTCTCCCAAAATGGCTGTACCATTTTGCATTGCCACCAGCACTGAAGGAGAGTTTCTTTATTTCCACATCCTCATCAGCATTGTGTGTTAGTGTTCGTGATGTTGGCTATTCTAATAAGTGCAGTGTAGTATTCATTGTTGTATTAATTTGCATTTCCCTGAGGACATAGGATGTAGAACATCTTTTCAAATTTTTTTTTCACACATTCATGGAGAACCACCAGGTGGCAGAAGTAATAGAGCCAAAATTCTGCCTACCATATTCCCAATCATTTTAGTTTCCTTAAGTCATGTAGGTATCTATATATTCTTTAATAAAGAAATAACATTCCCTTGATTATATCTCCCTGACCCTATTTCTGTTCTTAGAGTTGTTCGTTTCTAACCTATAATCACCAAAGGTGAAGTTATTCTCCTAAGTGAATACAGAGGGTGCCTCTTCATGTTATATGTAGTTAACTTTCCAGGTACAATAGTTAAGTATTGTTTTCTTTTTTTTTTTTTTAAGTATTGTTTTCTTGACTAAACTCAGGCAAGTGTTCTGAGATAATTCATTTATTAAATGACCAGAAATTATGTACTTCATGTCTTCTAAATGACAGGAACACTGACAAGAATTGAGATTATAAACAGGACATATTCTAGAAATAACACTCATAAATTACAAAGACAGATTAAAACTTCCAAAAATTTTTGAAAATCTTTTGTGTCTTACACAAAACTAAAATTAATCAATGTCATTTTATTATGCTTTATTTCATCTCCATGCATGAATATTTTGTTTTGCTTTCACAAGACTTTAAATTGAAAAAGATATTTTAAAATGGAAATAACTGAAGACAATAGAACTAGCTGAACATTTAAAAATATATGTTGTATGGTCTTCTGAAATAGATCTGTTCACATAAAATATATAAAATCTTTAGTAATTATGCCTTTGTACACATTATAAAACAGGCCAATAACATTCTTTTTGTCACAAAAATACTATAAACAAATTTAGATATTTTACAGTATGATTTATGAATTCAGATTCCAATATTTCATATTTTACTGTATGGTTTTGTCTATTTTCTACTTTGAATTTTCTCAAAAAGCAAATTAATTAAACTCAAAGTGAAACATAGATGAGGTGAAACTCCAGGAGGGAATCATTGTTCTGCTCTGAAGAATATTTCACAAATCAAATACATACAAGTTTTTCATAAAACATGTTATTACAGAGGGGAATAAGATAAGTACCTGTTCTCCTCTCACTATTGAAAGGTTAAATTCCTTTGCTCTTTTCCTCAATCAACCTTAATATATCCTCATGGTTTAAATCAGCAACCTAATATCCCAAAACTGGGGATTAAATAAATTATAATAATCATTCGTTAATTATTGCAACTGTTTAAAATGAATTATGTCTTTTATAAAAAAAAGTCACAATAATTGCATGTGTAATACATTATTGAAGTAACACATCAAATCTATTAAAATCTGTAAGTTAGTCATCTCACTTGAGAAATACAATATTTTGTCCAATTATTAAATATTCACTTAGCTCTTAATTAGATTTCCTACTGAATATCATGTAGCAGGGCGAAATTAACAAAAATAAGCCAGGAGCAAAATTAGTTCTTTAACATTTACTTAGGACTAGGTGGCTCAGTCGTTAGGCATCTGCCTTCATCTCAGGTCGTGGTCCCAGGGTCCTGGGATCGAGCCCGGCGTCGGGCTCCCTGCTCGGCTTGCTTCTCCCTCTGTCTCTGCCTCTTTCCTCTGCTTGTGCTCTCTTTCCCTCTCTCTCAAATAAATAAATAAAATCTTTAAAAAAAAAACACTGTCCAATAGAACTTTTTTTGTATATATTGCAAAATGATTGCCACAATAAGCCTATTTAATATCTGTCACTATACATAGTTACAAAAATTTTTTGTTCTTGCTATGAAGACGTTTTATTTTTTTTATATTTTTATTTTTTTTAAAGATTTTATTCATTTATTTGACAGAGAGAGAGAGAGAACAAGTAGGCAGAGAGGCAGGCAGAGGGAGAGAGAGAAGCAGGTTTCCCGCTGAGCGGGGAGCCCGATGCGGGGTTCGATCCCAGGACCCTGGAATCATAACCTGAGCCGAAGGCAGCGGCTTAACCGACTGACCCACCCAAGTGCTCTGCTATGAAGACGTTTTAGATACACTGTCTTGGCAACTTTCAAATAGGCAATACACCATTGTGTACTTGGTTTAATTTATAACTGGATATTTATATCTTTTGACCCCCTTCATCCATTTTTCCTACAAATTCTTATTTATTCCACATCTTCTTTATCCACTCATTCCTCTTTGGACATTGTTTCTTGGCTATTGTAAATAATGTGGCAATAAACGTATAAGTGCATTTATCTTTTCGAATTAGTGTTTTCATTTTCTTTAGGTAAATGCCTAGAAGTAGAATTGCTGGATTGTATGGTAGCTCTATTTTTAATTTTTTGAGGAGCTTCTGTAATGTTTTCCACAGTGGTTGCACCAATGTCCATTTCCAACAGTGCACAAGGGGTCCCTTTTCTCCACATCCTTGCCAACTCTTATTACTTCTCATCTTTAATAATAGCCATTCTAACAGGCGTAAGGTGATTCTCTTTGTGGTTTTGATTTACTTTCCCTGATGATTAGTAATGTTGAGCATCTTTTCATCTGTACATCTTTGCATATGCTTAATTACCATCTGTGCATCTTCTTTCATGAAGTGACTTTTAAGATTTTCAGCTCTATTTTTTGAGTTATTTATTTTCTTTTTGTTGAATTTTAAGACTTTTTTGTATATTTTGGATAATAGTCCTTCATCAGATGTGTCTTTTGCACATATTTTCTCCAAATCTGTGGCTTTTTGTTTTAAAGATTTTATTTATTTATTTGACAGAGAGAGACACAGCGAGAGAGGGAACACAAGCAGGGGGAGTGGGAGAGGGAGAAGCAGGCTTCCCACAGAGCAAGGGACCCTGATGCAGGGCTTGATCCCAGGACCCTGGGATCATGACCCGAACCGAAGGCAGATGCTTAATGACTGAGCCACCCAGGTGCCCCAAATCTGTGGCTTTTCTTATAATTCTCTTTACACGGTTTTTTTTGAAGAGCAGAAGTTTTTAATTTTAAGAAAGTTCAACTTTTTAGTTATTTCTTCCATGGACCTTGCCTTTGGTGCTGTAAAAGTCATCACCATACACGAGGCCACCTACATTTTCTCCTATGTTATCTCCAGGAGTTTTATATTTATGTGGTTTATATTCGGTCTGTGGTCTGTCTCATTGAGTTAATTTTTGTGAGGGTCAAAGATTTTGTCAAAAGCTTTTTCTGCAGATATTAATATGATGATGTGACTTTTCTTGTTTAGCTTGTTGATGTGATAGGTCCCATTATTCGATTTTCAAATGTTGAACCAGCCTTGTATAATTGGGATATATCCCACTTTGTCTTGTTATATGATTCTTTTTATACATTGCTGGATTTGATTGGCTAATGTTTTATGATGTCTATGTTTAAAACTTCTTGAGTTTTGTTTTATGGTCTGAATACAGCCTATCTTGATGAAGTTTCCATACGCTCTTGAAAGTATATGGTAGAGTTTTCTATAATATCAATTAGTTCTAATTGGTTGGTAGCACTGTTTAAGCATTTAATAGCCTTCTGATTTTCTGTGTAATTGTTGTATCATTTACTGAAAGAGGAAATTTGAATTTCCAGCTATATTGGAAGATTTCTCTCTGCCTCCTTCCCTCTTACTTCCTTCTTTCCTTCCTTCCTCCCTACCTCCCTCCTTTTCTCTCTCTCTCTCTTTTCTCTCTCTTCCCTTCCTTCCTTCCTTCCTTTCTTCTTTCTTTCTTTTTTCTTTCTTTCTTTATCTCTTCTTTTTTCTTTCTTTCTTTCTTTTCTTTCTTTCTTTCTTTCTTTCTTTTCTCTTTCTTCAGTTATTGGTTCCTGTATTTTTAAACTCTGTTATTGAATACATATTTGGGATTGTAATGACCTCTTAAGTAACTTACTGCTTTCCTGACTTCCTGATTCTTTCTATAAAGTCTATACTGTCTGATATTAATATTGTCCACTCTGGGGGCACCTGGCTGGCTCAGTATGTAACTCTTGATCTCAGGGTCATGAGTTTGAGCCTAATGTTGGGTGTAGAGATCACTAAAAAAATAAAATAAATAAATAAATAAATAAATAAATAAATAAACAAACTTAAAAAAAATATTGCCACTCTGTTTTTTCACTATTTTATTTCCTCTTCTTCCCTGTCTTTCCTTGGGTTATTTGGAGGTTTGATTTCTTTTTGCTTTTTTAATGTTTATATTTCATATCCACTATTGGCTTATTAGCTATATCTCTTTGGTAATTTTAGAATTCACAAGATGCAATTTTGATTATCACAATCTACCTAAGATAATAAAATACCACTTCTATTTTGTGCATAATAAACTTCTATTTTGTGTTCTTTTGTATGTGCTATAATGCATTCATATATATGTATAGTAAAGATATATTTTTATTGTATAAATATATTATTCTATAAATACAAATATATTGTTAGCTTAAATTTTTAACAGATCAATTATCTGTTAAAGATATTGAATAATAATGACATTTTTATATATTTCCACGTATTTATCATTTGCAGTTCTTTTGGCTCTTTCCTATGGGTCCAAATTTCCATATGACATCATTTTTCTTCTTCATGATAAACTTCCTTTAACATTTCTCACAGTGCAGGTCTGTTGGCAATGGAGTCTTTCACATTTTGATTGTCCCCAAAAGTCTTTATTTCACTTTTGGTTTTCAACGTGATTCTTGCCGGTAAAGAATTCTAGATTCACAGGTTCCCCTGCCCCATATAGTACTTTAAAGATGTCCTTCCACATAGTTCTGAAAATAAACTGTGTGTATTTGGCCCTCTCTGTACATAATGTGTCCTTGTTCTCTGGCTGCTTTTTTTTCTCTTTATTCCTCATTTTTTGCTATTTGATTCCTGTGTGCCTCTGTGTGGTTTCCTTTATATTTATTTCATCTGAGGTCTTTAAGCTTCTTGAACTTATAGGTTTAAAATTTTCATTACATTTTGAAAATTTTGGCTATATTACTTCCAATAATGTTACTATTCTTTATTCTCTCCCCTCTCTTTTTGGAACTTTTGGAATCACACATATATAATGTGTGCCTCTTTCTGGAACTTAAATACCTACTAGTCTGCCTGACATTGCTCCACAAGTATCCAGGGATCTGTTCGTCTTGTCAGTTTTTTTTCTCACTGCACTTTTTTGTGGATAGATTCTAGATCTTTAATTTCATTGAAGAACCTTTTCTTCTATATTGTTAAATCTGCTCTTAATCCTATTCAGTGTGTATATATATATTGTGTGTATATATATATTACATCAGATACTGTATTTTTCATCTCTTGAAACTATTTAAATAGCTTTTACATCTTCCCTTTCTCTTCTCATCATGGTCATATTTTCCTTTACTTTCTTGGACATAAACAGTGTATTTATAATAGTTGTTTTTGTGTCCTTATCTGCTGGTTCCATCATCTCTATTTCTTGGTTTGGCCCTATTGATTGATATTTCCTCTGAGTTATGAGTTCTATTTTCCTGCCTCATTGTATGCCTGGTAATTTTTTTTTTTTTTTGATACCAGATACTAGGAATTTTACCTTGTTGGCTCCTAGATTCTGATATATTCCTATAAATAGTGTTGAGTTTTGTTCTTGCTTTCAGTGTTTTAGGATTGGCCCAAGTACCCTTTAGGATTAATTTGTCTCCAGACAATGTACTTCTGAGAATTCTACTTGTTAACCATAAGAATACAAATTATTCCCAGTCCTTTGTGATCTCCAGAAAATTTTTTGTCTACTTTTTTCTGGTAGTTCTGGTAGTTCTTTTCATAGCCTTGGATATTTTCCTCTCATGCATGGACTGATCAGAACTAAGTTAAAGTTTCCCAAGGCATTCTGGTGGTTTTGTGCTCTGTAGTTATCTCTTCTTCCCTTCTGTTCCATAATTTCCAGTTGCCTTCTCTCCCAGCACTGACCTCAGCTCAGCAAAATTGCTGGGCTCTGCTTGGATCCTGCCCCTGCAATGCAGCCTGGAGACTTCAGGGATCACAGTCCTATGCTGACGATGGTCCATGTCTGCAAAATATTGTTTCATTTATTTCAGCTATTTTTATGGCTAACAGATACATGAAAAAGTGCTCAATATCGCTCGGCATCAGGGAAATCCAAATCAAAACCTCAATGAGATACCACCTCACACCAGTCAGAATGGCTAAAATTAACAAGTCAGGAAATGACAGATGTTGGCGGGGATGCGGAGAAAGGGGAACCCTCCTACACTGTTGGTGGGAATGCAAGCTGGTGCAGCCACTCTGGAAAACAGTATGGAGGTTCCTCAAAAAG
>NW_028055634.1:0-399 GCF_054177405.1 Leptonychotes weddellii
ATTTGATGCCTGCTCCAAAGAAATTAACAATGCATCAAGGCTGTTAATCTCATTGTTTAATGGGGGCTGGCTTCCAGAGCCTGAAGGGAGAACACTGTTTTGTTTTGTTTTAATTAATTAATTAATTTATTCTTATGTTAATCCCCATACATTACATCATTAGTTCTAGATGAAGTGTTCCATGATTCATTGTTTGTGCATAACACTCAGTGCTCCATGCAGAATGTGCCCTCCTCAATACCCACCACCAGGCTAACCCATCCTCCCACCCCCCTCCCCTCTAGAACCCTGTTTGTTTTTCAGAGTCCATCGTCTCTCATGGTTCGTCTACCCCTCCGATTTCCCCCGCTTCATTCTTCCCCTCCCGCTACCTTCTTCTTCTTCTTCTTTTTTTCTTAA
>NW_028055635.1:0-399 GCF_054177405.1 Leptonychotes weddellii
CCCTAAGGAGAAAGATGCAAAGGCATTTGTCTGCAGAGGGCATGATGCAGTGAGGGATGTGTGTTCAAGTGAAGACGAGTTACTATCTCCCTGATGTATTGACTGTATACATATATGCGTGAGCTCCTCTGGTGGTGTTTGGCACAAAATGGTGAATTCCCCTAGTTTGTTAGGATATAGAAGCCATTCTAATCATATAATAACTTACATTATAACACATGTCAGGATGAAGTAGGTAGTAAAAGTCCAACGAAAATTAGGGGTTTCTCAGGTTTAGAGTAAGAGAGGTTATTGTCTTTGATGTAACCCCCATTCTGCCACATTTCACACTGACAAGCTCTGAATTCTGTCTCTCATACCTTAACCACCATATTGGTGATTTTGAGCTATCGCTTGGCA
>NW_028055636.1:0-399 GCF_054177405.1 Leptonychotes weddellii
ACAAACCTTCTCTTAGGGTTTATTCTGGCTAGCCTTTCTATTGACTTTGACTCTGAGGCTGTCCACTTGAGATTCTTGAGGTAATCTTAACGCTTAGTCTATTGTGCTCTGTATATTTTGATATTTCCTCTTCTTTTACCTTACATTTAAAATGTGAACACATTTCTATCTTAAATCCTAGTTTTTTAAAACTGTTCTCACTCTGTCAAGGATCTACTTCAATGTTAATCTCTGTATAGAAATTCATTAATTATGTTTTATATACACTAAGTTCTTAATAAATGTTTGTCAAGTAGAATTGACTTGAAGTGGTAGGTCTTTTTTTTTTATTTATATGTCTTTTTTATTATTATGTTATGTTAATCACCATACAGTACATCATTAGTTTTTGATGTAGTG
>NW_028055637.1:0-399 GCF_054177405.1 Leptonychotes weddellii
AGCTGGCCAGAAATCGTTGCAGACAGAAAAATGTAAATGACAGATGATGTATTATTGATTCACCTGTCCCATGGAGCTCATGGAAATGTCTACATGTAACATAAATGATATGCTTCCATTTGCTCAGCCCAAATCTTGGGATCATTCTCAATTCTTCTCTCTCACCCCACATTTAATCCATTATCAGTAACTCCTATAGCTCTACCTTCAAAAGGTATTCATGAAAAAGGAAAACAAAGAGTTTCATCCAAAGGGAAAAATCATAAAAAGTATCTAATATAGGGGCGCCTGGGTGGCTCAGTTGGTTAAGCGACTGCCTTCGGCTCAGGTCATGATCCTGGAGTCCCTGGATCGAGTCCCGCATCGGGCTCCCTGCTCTGCAGGGAGTCTGCTCCTCCC
>NW_028055638.1:0-399 GCF_054177405.1 Leptonychotes weddellii
AGAAGTATGATGCCTTTTTGGCTTCAGAATCTCTGATCAAGCAGATCCCACGAATCCTGGGCCCAGGCCTGAATAAGGCTGGCAAGTTCCCTTCCTTGCTGACCCACAATGAGAACATGGTGGCCAAAGTGGATGAAGTGAAGTCCACCATCAAATTCCAGATGAAGAAGGTGCTGTGTCTGGCAGTGACTGTTGGCCACGTGAAGATGGCAGATGACGAGCTTGTGTACAACATCCACTTAGCGGTCAATTTCCTTGTGTCCTTGCTCAAGAAGAATTGGCAGAACGTCTGGGCTTTACACATCAAGAGCACCTCTATGCTCCTCTGTTTTGTTTCTTAAATTCTACATATGAGTTAAATCATATTGTCTTTCTCTGATTGACTTATTTCACTTAGCA
>NW_028055639.1:0-399 GCF_054177405.1 Leptonychotes weddellii
AGATTAGGCGGCTGTGACTACAGACACTGACGTCTGATCCTCACAGCGGCCTGGGGACAGCGCCAGATGACTAGCTTCTGACAGGACGGGGCCGACGGGGCCTCTGGCGTGTGCCTCACACGCAAGGACACAGCAGCTGCCTGAGTCTGAGGCCCACGCTGGCCCTCCACCACCCAGCACGAGAGGTACTTGGCCCTCCACCACCCAGCACGAGAAGTACTTGGTCCTATCACTCAGCACGAGAAATACTTGGTCCTCTATCACCCAGCACGAGAAGTACTTGGTCCTCTGACACCCAGCATCGGAAGTACTTGCCCCTCCGCCACCCAGCACGAGAAGTACTTGGTCCTCTATCAACCAGCACGAGAAGTACTTGGTCCTCTGACACCCAGCACGGGA
>NW_028055640.1:0-399 GCF_054177405.1 Leptonychotes weddellii
GCCTGTGACAGGACCCGCCCAGTGACAGGCAAAGGTTGCGGTCCCATCTAGCCTCCAGGTCACCTTGCCTTTCTTTGTCGGAGTAGAAATGTTGCTTCAGTTCTTTCTTTTGCAAGCGAATTCACGATGAACATCTGAGGATGTTCATCATGGACGATATCTATGATTTCCTTGGTTGGGGTAACGTGGAGTGAAAACCAATTACCTTCGAAACAAAAGAGACCTGGGAGATGCTCCGTGCAAAGCTTCTCCTGGGGCCATTGACTCTACCGCTATGTCCTGTCTGCTATCATAAAGTCACCAAGACAACAGAGATGGGTGCCCACAGTGTAGAGGATGATGCCATCCACACAGGAGTTTCTTTTCCTTTTCTCTTTTTTCCTGCTAATCACGGGAGGA
>NW_028055641.1:0-399 GCF_054177405.1 Leptonychotes weddellii
AAGATAAATTTACTACAAATATATAATCCTTTCCTGCATGGAGCAGCTCTTCATTGAAAAAAGGTAACACATTTCTCTTCGGCCTCATTTTCTTCTTCTGGTCCACAGCTTTTTCATGGCATTTTTCATGTCTCCATTTCTCAGTGTATAGATTAGAGGGTTTAACATAGGGGTGATAACTGTGTAAAACACAGTCAAGAATTTATCGATGTGTAAGGTAGAAGGAGGTCTCACATACATAAAAATGCAGGGGACAAAGAAGAGGACCACCACTGTAATGTGGGAGCCACAGGTGGATAAGGCTTTGCGCCTCCCTTCCTGACTATGGGTCTTCAGGGAGTGCAGAATGACCCCATAGGAAATGAGTAAGACTGTAAAGATGACCACACAGATTGCCCC
>NW_028055642.1:0-399 GCF_054177405.1 Leptonychotes weddellii
GATACTAGATTCTTTTATTTTTCATACATCCTTTTTTTTTAAATTTATTTTTTTTTAAGATTTTATTTATTTGCGAGAGAGACAATGAGAGACAGAGAGCATGAGAGGGAGGACGGTCAGAGGGAGAAGCAGACTCCCTGCCGAGCAGGGAGCCCGATGCGGGACTCGATCCAGGGACTCCAGGATCATGACCTGAGCCAAAGGCAGTCGCCCAACCAACTGAGCCACCCAGGCGCCCTTTCATACATCCTTTTTATATGAGGAGTTGACAACTATCATTGAAGAGAGAAGAGGTAAATCATTGGCTAACCTAGTATTCCAAAACATGCTCCTGAATTCCTAGTACCTCTGCACTTAACAAATAAGCCTATCAACCAGAGTCTTTCAAATAATCAACTT
>NW_028055643.1:0-399 GCF_054177405.1 Leptonychotes weddellii
AAATATGAGGCAGAGTTTTGCCTGCACATGGCATCTTTTGGGACCTGTTATTAACGAGGCCTGGTTTGGTAAACTTTGTGGATGAGGTCTTGCAGCAGCAGAAAACCCCCACATGATACTGAGTATCTTTATGTTTGTGATTGAATTATTATAAAAACATTACATGACTACAGCTGTGATGTTAACGGTTGTTCTGTTCAACAGGTTGACAGGTGCCATCCAGTCAGATTTTGTGTTCTGTACGGTGACACCTGAAGATGTTAAAGTGACAGGTTACTAAGGCCTTTGTTGAGTCCAAACAGCTAGTAAAATAGAAAAAATCTAATAAAGTTGCAATATGTTGTTTTATCTTTTTTTTTTTTTAAGATTTTTTTTATTTATTTATTTGAAAGAGAGAAT
>NW_028055644.1:0-8711 GCF_054177405.1 Leptonychotes weddellii
GGAATTGGAGGGAGAGATGAACCATGAGAGACTATGAACTCTGAGAAACAAACTGAGGGTTCTAGAGGGGAGGGGGGTGGGAGGATGGGTTAGCCTGGTGATGGGTATTAAAGAGGGCACGTACTGCATGGAGCACTGGGTGTTATACGAAAACGATGGATCGTGGATCACTACATCAAAAACTAATGATGTATTGTATGGTGACTAACATAACATAATAAAATTAAAAAAAAATAAAAAGTAAAAAAATAAAATAAAATAAATAAAATCTTTTAAAAAAGAAAAAAAAAGATCTTAAGGCTGGAGCATCATCTTCTTTGGTTCAATGCTCTGCCCTCCAGGCACACTGGGGTGACAGTGTCACGTCCCCCCCAGCTCAGTGGGGCGGTGCCTACACCTTTGGCTTGGCAAGACCATCCAGCCCATGTGGCACTAGGCCATGGCCTTGCCCTTGAGGCACTGGGTGGTGGCATTCTAGCCCCTGAAACCAAAGGGAGCCTATGCTTATAAACTAAGGAGAAACCAGCCCTACCCACTTGGCTTGTGGTAGAGTGGCAGCCTGCAGGTCTCTGGATCACTTTCAAGGTCCTTCCTTCCTTTTCTGGAGAGATTATTCATATTCCCAGCTGGATAGCTATGTTGTCTGGTCCTGTACAACCCCAGAAGTCAGACAGCTTTCTTTCATTCCATCCCCATAGGCTCTGTTCCCTTTAGTTCCCTCTGACAGAGTGTCTGCTAGTATAATCCTATGTCTATTCCTGACTTCTGCTGAGGTGGTTGATTAGATGTGTGTTTCGTACCCACATCCTTACAAAAGGTTGGTCAGCCAAACTGTTACTGTTCTCTTCAGAACAAGCTTTCTCTTTTCTTGTAGTATGGATAGGTTGAGAATTTCCCAAATCTCCAAGTTCTAGTTCATTTTCCTTGACTATTTTTTTTTCAATTTATTTCTCTCAATCTCAGATTTTACTATAATAATCAAAAGGAACCACACTGATCTTTCAACCCTGCTTAGGAATTTCCTTAGCTAGGGGAACCTGGGTGGCTCAGTCGGTTGGCTTGGGTCATGATCTCGGGGTCATGGAATTGGGCCCCGCATTGGGCTCCATGCACAGCAGAGAGTCTGCTTGAGGGTTCTCCCCTTCTTGCTCTACCCCTCCCCCTGCTCTCTCTCTCTCTAAAATAAACAAATAAATCTTTTTAAAAAATTTCCTTAGCAAAATATCTAATTGAATTGCTCACAGGTTCTGCCTTCCACAAAATGCTGGAGCACACCTCAGCCAAGTTTTTGCCACTTTGTGATAGGGATTGCCTTTTTTTCATTTTCCAACAACCTATTCCTCATGTCCATCTGAGACCTCACTAGAATGGTTTTGAATATTCATATTCTACCAATCTTTTCACAGAAATCGGAGCTCTTTCTAGCTTGCACTTCAAAACTCCTCCTGCCTCTGCTCCTCACCCAGATCCAAAGCCACTTCCACATTTTTAGGTATTTGTTGCAGCAACACCCCACTTCACTGTACCAAAATCTATTAGTTGGGGTTCTCTGGAGAAAAAAGAAACAGAACTGGTAGAATATACACATATACATATACATATATATAAACACTCATATATAGTTGACCCTTGGACAATGCGGGGGATTAGAGGTATCAATCCTCCACAAAGTTAAAAATTCATGTATAACTTATGAGTCTCCAAAATCTTAACTATTGATAACTTTCTACTGACCAGAACTCTTACTAATAGCATAAATAGTATATTAATACATACTCTGTATGTTATATGTGTTATATACCATATTCTTACGATAAAGTATAGAGGAAAATGTTATTTAAAAATCATAAGGAAGAGAAAATACATTTATGGTAGTGTACTGTGTTTATTTCAAAAACCTGCCTCAGTGGACCAGTGCAGTTTACACTTGTGTTGTTCAAGGGTGGACTGGCAAGGGTCATTTTTTATATAAATAAAATAAAGAATTGGAGAATTGGCTCATGCAATATTATATATTATATTATAATATATTATATTTATTATTATGTTATTATATATTAATATTATGTATAAATATAAATTATATATAAATATACATCATTATGTTATTATAATATATTAATATTATGTCTAAATATATTACATATAAATTATATATACATATAAATTTAAATATGTATATTAATATGTTATATATTATATATTATCATAAAGAATTAGATAATTGGCTCATGTAATTATGGAGGCTAATAAGTGGCAAGCCCTGACATCTTGCAATTGGCAATCTGAAGAAATAATAGTGTAGTTCAGGCCTGAAGGCTGGCCGGCTTGAGACCCAGGAAGAGCCAATGTTTCAGTTCAAGGGCAAAGGCAAACAAAACGAAAACAAAAACAAAATGAAACAGTGTCCCACCTGAAAGGCATTCATTAACCATCAGGCTGAGTGACTTCTCAAACACAAGTCCGTGGTGCTCTGGGTGAAGTTGTGTCCCTCACAAAAGACATTTTGAGGTCTTGACTCCCCCCGGTACGTCCAAACATGACCTGATTTGGAACAGAGGAGCTGCAGATGAAATTAGTTAATGGGAGGTCATACTGCCGAGGATGGGCCCCTGAGCCAGGATGACTGACTTCCTTATGAAAAACATAATAATACAATGCTATGCAAAGAGACAAAGACACAGGGAAAGGCCATGTAAAGATGGGAGATTGGAAGGATGCATCTGGGGAAGCCAAAGGACACTAAATATTGCCAGCACACCACCAGGAGCTAGGACAAGGGAGGAAAGGATTTCCCTCCACTTGAAGAGGGAGCATAGTCCTGCTCACCCCTTCCTTTCAGACTTCCAGCCCCTGAAACTGCAGAAAAATACATTTCTGTTGTTTCAAGACACCCAATGTGTGACACTTTGTTATAGTAGATCTAAGAAGTTAATACACAGGCTTATAAACATTTACTGACTTTCCATGTTGCATAGACTTAGGTCCACTTAATAGTGTACCCTCACTGCGGGACATCGTCTTCCATGGACAGTTTTCTCCCCTCACAGCCAGTGAAGGCTCGGCCATGGAGAGCACTTTAGAGTTGCTGAAATAGGCCCCGAGTTGTCCCGGCTTCGGTCCTGATCCCACCTTTCAACTGGCAAGGAGTCTATTCTATCTTCTTCCTTCTTACTGTCATGACAGCTCACCATTCAGAATCTTATTCATTCTCCACAACAGAGGTTAAATAAAATCACCCCTAGGAAAAGTTCCCATCTGCCTCCGACTTCGTAAGAAGTAGCTGCTCCTTCCGCTGGTAGTTCTATAGAAAATTGCCATTGTCTTTGATTAGTACTCATTTCTTCCTACTTTATTTTATTCAGATATGTAGTTACTACAGCGTCTAGCACAGTATCTAGCATGTGGTAAGGTAAGTGCCCACACATTTATTCAACAAATAGTACCAAACACAATGTTCTAGGCATTGTTCCAATACAGCAGAGTCTAGGTTCATCCAGAACTTACACAGACTAGTGGACGGTAGGGTACAGACAGTAAATAAGTGGATGCATGAATGCATGACTTTTTGGCATTGAGAAGAATCACAGAAATAAGAAAGAGGGCTTTGTGGCAGAAAGTGGATGATGTGAGGGGTGGGGGCATCAGGTCGGGGGCGGGGAGGAAGGTCAAGGTCTTCCTCATTCAGGAGGTATTTCTGAGTGGAGACCCGCATGACAAGGAGAGGGCAGTGGGTGCAGACCCACTGGAGGGGAGCCCAGAAGACTCAGGGTGGGGGGGGCGGGTGGCAGAAGATGAAGAGAATAGTGGTGCAGAACTAACTCTGAGTGGGTAATGGTCACTCAGAGATCTTGGAGGGTTTCTTTGTGAAATGGAATGAGCATGGAGAAACTTCAACTCATGTCTGGAGAAAATACAGAATTGGGAGGTAGTCAGAAATCTCTTACGAGTGTTTTATCTGTGTTTCCTTCAAAAGTCACTGCAACATGTTTGCGGTATAACTAACTTCCTCTCTGTTAGTCCCTGTCATTCAGACTCAACCAAGTGTTGACTGAGCTTCTGTTATAGGCCTCAAGTGGTCTTGGTTAACCCTCACACTGGCTGAGATGTGTCTTCTTGTGCTGCATGGGTCAGGTAGATCTGGTTCCCCTGCAGCAACTGAAACACCCTGGGTCTTCATACAACAAAGGTAGCTCATGTGTGTTTGTTCCTGCTGATGCTCCTTGACCATCAGAGAGTGGGAAAGGGGGCGCCTGGGTGGCTCAGTCATTAAGCATCTGCCTTCGGCTCAGGTCATGACCCCAGGGTCCTGGGATCAAGTCCCACATCGGGCTCCCTGCTTGGCGGGAAACCTGCTTCTCCCTCTCCCACTCCCCCTGCTTGTGTTCCCTCTCTCTCTCTCTCTCTGTCAAAAAAAAAAAAAGAGAGAGTGGGAAGGGCTCTATTCTACTCCTGCACCCAGCAGGTGATGTGCCTGCCTCAGCAGAGGCCTGTCTGTCACTTTGGGAAGGAGAAGCACCGGGGAGTCCCACCTCCTTGTCACAAGGTCGGTGTGGAGCCTGTCACATAGGAGAGGCTCACCTAACTGCAAGGGAGCCAGGAGACGTCAGGAGGCAAAAAACTAGTGGGTGAGCATGACCATCTCTGCCCCGCACACTCATGTTCAAAACAAGTCAGTGGGAGTCCGTGGAGGTTAAAAGCCTTATTCAAAGTCACAACCCACAAATGTATCCTACCTTGTCCTGACTCTCTCTCTGTCTCTCTGTGTATACACACATACATATGTCTCTCTCTCATGGGTGCTGTGTGTATACATTTGCATGTGTGTATGTGTGCATATATATGAAAGTGACATACATATTATGTGTATTGTATATATTCACATACATTTAAGAGTTCTGGCGAGTGCCAATATTTGTCCTGTGAACAAGGGAAATAATGTGCATTAAGGTTCGTCTTTAAGAAAGTTCACTAAGACAAACAAAACCCCAACCTAAAAAAAAGTGAACAATTATTGTATTTGAATGCTGATTTTTATTTTTTCTCTATTTTTTTTCACTTTCTCATAATTTACTGTATTGGGTTTTCTTCATATATAACACTTAGAATCAGAACAAAAACAGTGAAGCTATTTTCATTAAAAATTAAAAATTAAGAGCTCTCTGAAGTTTACTGGCCATGAGTCATTCCTGTTTTGTGCAGCAGGTGGCTGAGGACCCATGGATAATTACACCATGGCTACACGGCCACGTTGCCATCTTCCTCCCATTAGAATGAAAACAGAGCGTGTACATGAATGCCTCACTTCACTCCCATCTTTCTTTATGCAAGCATGAAAGTCTTTCATTTCCTTCCTCTACTTCGTTTCATCACACATATCTTCGCTCTTACATTATATTCTTGTTTTTAGCATCTGTCCTTTCCATGGAAGGTAAGTTTCATGCGAGTAGGATGCTACCTCTTTTTTTTGTCTGTGGTCTCCTCTACAACTAGAAGGGTTCTTGGCACAGAGTAGATATTTGGTAAATATTTTGGAATGAGTGGATGCCAGAAAGGAAAGAAGAAACTCATTGTCCAGCTAGTAATAACTAATGTGTGTTAGATGGTCTGAATATGTCATACATTTAATCCTTTCAATTACTCAGGGACATAGGTATGATTGTCTGCAGTTTACAGATGAGGAAAAAGAGGATCAGGAAGGGTAGTTATCATGGCAGGGGTGCCATGTGGCCGCTCTTCTGGACTAGGAGGTCCACAGTATTTCTGTATTTGCACAAGACCTTATTTTGTTCTGTCCCTGAGCCTCGCTGCCATTCTCCACCCCATCTCCCCAGATCCTGAGGGCTGAGCCATGGCTTTCCATTAACAGTCTCCCACCCGACATGGGCTGGAGTCTTAGCCCCAAATCCACTTGAGAGACTTTGATCCCCGTTCCTGGTGACAGCCCTCCCTGCTGCTGACTATCCACATGTCCCTCACCTCCATCGCCCCTCCTTTGCCATGTGATCCCTGTTCAGTCCTCTGACATCCGCTAATCCATGCAGAATGATTTCACACGCTCTCAGCAAAGCTAAAGACATCTGATCCCTTCCAGTCCATACCTGAGACTGGCAAGCTAATAAAAAATATGGCTGAGGAGGGAAGTCATAAAAATGACACACACATGCGCATACGTATGCTCTAAGCATTTTAATTATACATTCATTTGCCAATATTTTTTATTTAATGCCATGGTCTTTTCTTTGAATGTGAATACTGTGATTGGCATTCTGCTTCTTCTATATTGAAAAAAAAAACACATAATGAATTTTTTTCAACTTGTAACTCCCATTTCTTTCAAGTGGAGTAGTATCTTGTACATACTTGCCAATTGATCTGAGAATGGAGCTTGATGTTTGTGATTTCCCTCCAACCTTTAGCGTCCTTGCAGTACATTCAATATGAATATTTTTAGTGAGTCATCTTTGATAAGTTCTTCCACTGAATTTTCAAAGAAAAAAATAATTTTCTTTTTACATTCATTTATACTAGTTTAGATAACATTTTATTAAATTATGGAATTAACACAGACGTACAATTATCATAAATAGTTTAGGGAACAAGCACTTACAACTTCTAAGAAGCATATAATTCAAGTGGTTAAAGCAAATTAATATGATGTACTAGACAGTTGTATCATTGGTCCAAAAAATCAGTGTGCCACGGATATCAGATATCATGTTTTGCAAAAGGAATCAGGACCTGGGTTTATAAAAGTGTCTACTGTACTGGATTTTGCCTGCCTAACTGTATTTCTCCCCAAGCCCAGTTGCTGGGCATTCTCCCCAGCTCTCCATGCTCCTCTACTAACATGTCAAATGTCTTGAGCCATTTCTCTGAGGACCTCTAAATTCTTGCAGATAAACCAAGATACCATATCACCATAGTCTTGCTAGACTGCTGGCTGCTCTCACTTTCCAGAAATCTCAGGCCGTATTTTTTACAGAATCCTATCTGAAATGCGCAAAGAGTGTCACACACTAATTCCCATCCTAGTTGAGCATGCCGAACCTTGAAGAGAGAATGCACATTTAATTCAGATAAATGCTCACTCTCCCACCCCCACCCAATCAAGCAATTACAGCACCGGGCCAGAATTTTCTTCCACATTTTGTACATAAAACATAATTCTGCCACCAGCTGCTCCCCAATATTTTGTTGTCTGCTCAACAGACAACAAAATGACAAAACAGATCAGCAGAGGGTGATCTGCCGGCATAACCAATGAGATGCAACCCCCCTCCAGCCAGCCTGTCATTAGGAAGCCGTTTTCTGTTTCTAAAATAAACCCTCTGAAATCATTGCTTTCCTGCATCTGTGCTCCCACCTAGGAAAGAGAGATATTCTCCTAACTCACAGGTGGAGGGAGGTCGCGGGAGGGCTCTATATCAGCAGAAAGGGCAGGGAGCCAGGATCCAGGTAGAGAGTTGAGGGCTTACATTTTCATATGCACAGAATTGAGAGCATCTTGGTATTAGGTGTCAGGAGTGTTTAGCAACACGATCGCCCGGCCTGGGAACTTATCTTTTGTCACATCAGCTCTGTGTTTTTTTTCCATGTTATTGATTTTCCTTCTGACCTGACCATACCCTCCATCCACATGCTCCCATATTCCTCCTCACCCCTCTTTGCCAATGCTCATCTAGGACCTACTCAGTGTAAGATGCTTTACACGTGTAAAAGAAGGGCTAGGGAGGAGGCGATGTTTCAAACTGAAAGTGGCAGTGGTTGCTTCTGTCCTGCAGGGAGGTGGTGTAATAGTGGGGATGCAGGTATTCCAGTCCCCTTCCTGGGCAGGGACAAAGGGGCAGAGAAAAGGGAAGGATATGTGGAGTCCCCACCAGATCTACTGTGCCTCTGGGTGGTCAGGCTAGGGCAAGGTGGTCCACCACATCCTGGAGCATACAAAAGAGAGGAAGAAATAAACTTTGGGAGGACCATGGGCAGTGGGGGTGGGGAGGGACTGTAAATAGGCCAAGTGCTTTTAGATGATGGTAGACAGTAGCTGAAGTTCTGGATAATCCTTCTGGTGCTGCTCCAAAACTCAATAAAGTCAGCAGGCATCCACAAACTTTGTTGAGCCAGAATCTGTTGGGGGGCTCGAAGGAAAAGGACTGGGTTTTACTGTGTGACATGTGTCAACATGAAAGGGACCATAAGATCATGGGTGGACAGAACTCATTTAATGGGGCTTTAGGAACAAAGGTGACCAAGAAAGCGTTTGCCTGCCTACCCTCATTACATCCCACCAAAGTCACAGAAAGTCTGAATCACACATGGATGGGTGTGTTGTAGCACCTGACATGGTGTTCAAGCAAATCTCATCTGAATATTTAAGGACTGAACACTTTACCTGACATCTGTGCATATTCATGAATGCCCACAGCCGTTTCCTTATCCTTATTTGACCGGTGGGAAAGCTGAGACTTAAGGGAAGGGATGGGATTTGCTCAAAGTCACAGAATTAAAAGCAAAGCTGTAGGGAAGCCAGGCATTCCTTTTTCTACAAGATTCATTAAGAACATCTCAACACCCAAAAAACAAATAATCAAGTCAAAAAGTAGGCAGAAGATATGAAAAGACACTTCTCTGAAGAAGACATACAAATGGCTAACAGACACATGAAAAAATGTTCATCATCATTAGCCATCAGGGAAATCCAAATCAAAACC
>NW_028055645.1:0-399 GCF_054177405.1 Leptonychotes weddellii
GTATTGGTCTCATGTGGCTTTTGTGCCGAGTTATATTTTACAATTTTAAGGCAGTGGAACATATATGATGCATGTTTTCTTTCTCTAGAGCAACAGAGAAGTGATAAGAAATGCTATGTCGGGGCACCTGGGTGGCTCAGTTGGTTAAGCGACTGCCTTCGGCTCAGGTCATGATCCTGGAGTCCCGGGATCGAGTCCCACATCGGGCTCCCTGCTCGGCAGGGAGTCTGCTTCTCCCTCTGACCCTCCTCCCTCTCATGCTCTCTCTCATTCTCTCTCTCTCAAATAAATAAATAAAATCTTAAAAAAAAAAAAAAAAAGAAAAGAAATGCTATGTCTGTGACATGAGTGTGAATAAAATGGAAATGTGTAGGGCCAAGCCGTTATTTATTTATAATC
>NW_028055646.1:0-399 GCF_054177405.1 Leptonychotes weddellii
GCCAAAAGGAAACTACAAAATCATTTAATCAAGGGATCAGCAAGCTGTTTTCCAGAAAGGGCCAGAAGCTAAATATTTAAGTTTAATGGACCATATGATCTCTATTGCAAGTATCTAAATATGCAGTGGTAGAACAAACACAGCCATAAACAATGCACACAAGAATGAGTGTGCTGGTTCCAATAAAACTTTTTTTTTTAAAAGATTTTATTTATTTATTTGACAGAGAGAGACACAACGAGAGAGGGAACACAAGCAGGGGGAGTGGGAGAGGGAGAAGCAGGCTCCCCGCAGAGCAGGGAGCCCGATGCGGGACTCGATCCCAGGACTGTGGGATCATGACCTGAGCTGAAGGCAGTCGCTTAACCAACTGAGCCACCCAGGCGCCCGACACTTTTT
>NW_028055647.1:0-399 GCF_054177405.1 Leptonychotes weddellii
GAATGACACGAGAAGAACAGTTTTAGGTGAAATCTTTTTTTTTTTTTTAAAGATTTTATTTATTTATTTGAGAGAGAGAGAATGAGAGAGAGCAAGCACATGAGAGGGGGGAGGGTCAGAGGGAGAAGCAGACTCCCTGCCGAGCAGGGAGCCCGATGTGGGACTCGATCCAGGGACTCCAGGATCATGACCTGAGCCGCAGGCAGTCGCTTAACCAACTGAGCCACCCAGGTGCCCTAGGTGAAATCTTGAAAAGAGTACTTTGGAAGCAGATTGGATCTGTGACATCATGTATTTAAAAAAAAAAAAAAGAGGACAGAATATTTATGATCTCCTTTGCTCTTCTAAAATTTTGTCACTCCCTTATCCAGAGATGGTACTTATTTCTCCTCCTTTTTA
>NW_028055648.1:0-399 GCF_054177405.1 Leptonychotes weddellii
ATCCTAGCCCCATGGTGTGTGTGTGCGGGGGGGTGTCTCTTATTAGACTCTCTACCTTGGGCATTTTCCCTTTCTTGGTAGTTCATAAAATAACAGTACCTCTTACAGTTCATGGCAACTTAAGAGTCTATGAAATATGGGGCGCCTGGGTGGCTCAGTTGGTTAAGCGACTGCCTTCGGCTCAGGTCATGATCCTGGAATCCCTGGATCGAGTCCCGCATCGGGCTCCCTGCTCGGCAGGGAGTCTGCTTCTCCCTCTGACCCTCCCCCCTCTCATGTACTCGCTCTCTCTCATTCTCTCTCTCTCAAATAAATAAATAAAATCTTTAAAAAAAAAAAAAATAGTCTATGAAATATGATGTATACTTGCTTTCTGTCTGCCCTCCCACTAGAATGTAA
>NW_028055649.1:0-399 GCF_054177405.1 Leptonychotes weddellii
GAGCGATGTACACCCTGCAGATTGTTAACAGTAAACATTGAGGTCTTTCTCTTTCTCCCTCCCTTTCCTTTATTCCCTCCCTCCCTCCTCTTTCTCCTTCTCTCCCTCCCTCTCCCCCTCCCTCCCTTCCTGGCTTGCTCCCTGTCTCCTGTCTGTGCCTGGTCTTCAAGCCTGTCTTTCTTACATGGCTGCTTGTACTCCCTTTTATTCATTGATTCTCACATTGTCTGTTCCCAGCCTTTTGTTACAATAAATAATGTTACAGGATCATTTTGTATGTGTATGCATGTAAATAGCAAGTCTTCCTTTTTCAGGTAAATTCTGAAAAGTAGAACAGGGGTTGTGTGAAGGAACACCTGTGATTTCAGCTTGTGGTAGGTCATCTCAGAAGAGTTGTGC
>NW_028055650.1:0-399 GCF_054177405.1 Leptonychotes weddellii
GCTACCTGTACTGATGGCTGGGGCCCCTTCCATGGCACGACCCCACCAGAGAGCCTTGCAAAGTAACTGACTTCACAGCAGCACTGACCAGCTTTCTCTGTGACCCATTCCTTCCCCAGCATCAGTGACATAGCAGGGCCTGTTGGATGGCAACCAAGTCTTTTTTTTTTTTTTTTTTAAGATTTATTTATTTGACACACAGAGAGAGAGAGAGCACAAGTAGGCAGAGCGGCAGGCAGAGGGAGAGAGAGAAGCAGGCTTCCCGCCGAGCAGGGAGCCCGATGCGGGGCTCGATCCCAGGACCCCGAGACTGTGACCTGAGCTGAAGGCAGATGCTTAACCAACTGAGCCACCCAGGCGCCCCTCAACCAAGTCTTTTAAGATTATCTTTTAGATGGT
>NW_028055651.1:0-399 GCF_054177405.1 Leptonychotes weddellii
AGTTAGAGGCTCGCAGGCAGCCTGTAGGAGAACCTGCCCCAAACCCAACTGCATCAGATAACGTGCTCCTGTCTTCGTCTAGCGGGTTGCTCTTCCCTTACCCCGGTTCTCCATGTCTGGCTCAGGCACCTGCGCTCCCTGAGGGGCAGGGCTGTGCACCCCAGAGCTCGGATTTCCTGCTCCGTCCTGGTGGTGCCGCATGGCCCGGGCTGAGCCTCGGCGCTCCGCCGACGTGAGGTTGCGTGTCCCCGGTGTGTCCCGTCGCGTGCAGATACGCAGAGTTCAGTGTTCAGGGTGTGTGTTTAATCGACCTTGATCTTTTCTCACTGTCTTCCCACATTTAAAAAGAACTGCCTCTGTTGCTTTGTGTTGGTCCCGTGACTGCCGACCGCCGGCCAG
>NW_028055652.1:0-399 GCF_054177405.1 Leptonychotes weddellii
ATTTAGATTGAGGCTATTTTGGGTGATTAAAACAGTTTGGCTTTGCCAGTACCATGAGTTTCAACTTAGTTTCTTGCCAGTTTTTAACCACACAAACTGTATTCTTTTTTTCTCCCTTTTTCTTCTTTTTCTTGTGCTTAAAAGGAAGTATGGATTTGTAATTAGATTGACCTAATTAGGTTTGACTCCTCTTTCACCAAGACTCTTTCCGTCCATTGGCCACATTGCCAGCTCAGCTTCACTGCCACCATACTGGTCTAGTCTTCTATCTGGGCTATTATAATAATGTTCTAACTGGTCTACCTACTTTCATGCTTGCTTCCTATAGTCTGTTTCCCACATCAAAGTGATTCTTCTAAAATAATAAGATAAATTGTGTCCCTTTTTTTTTTTTTTTTT
>NW_028055653.1:0-399 GCF_054177405.1 Leptonychotes weddellii
TTTTTTTTTAAAGATTTTATTTATTTATTTGAGAGAGAGAATGAGACAGAGAGAGAGAGCACGAGATGGGGGAGGGTCAGAGGGAGAAGCAGGCTCCCCGCCGAGCAGGGAGCCCGATGTGGGACTCGATCCTGGGACTCCAGGATCATGACCTGAGCCGAAGGCAGTCGCTTAACCAACTGAGCCACCCAGGCGCCCCATCCTTTTTTACTTCTTCTGGGTACTCTTTTACCACTTAATTATTAGCTGAAACAAGTCAGATATTTCTTTTTCTTGTCATAAGCTTTCATGAAATATTTAATAAACAAAAGAATAAAACATCAAATAATATAATGAACAGAAATTTCTATTCCTTCTAATATAGATCTATGAATCATACAGGGAAATAATTAGTTGGGT
>NW_028055654.1:0-399 GCF_054177405.1 Leptonychotes weddellii
TCCGGTGTCGCACCAGCTGTTGCATGAAGCTGGGGCCTTGTGAAGGGGACTCTGAGATTGCGCATCCTGAGGCTGAGCCAGAGAGGGCGTGTGTACCTGTCAGCCGTCCCCAGCTGGGACCCTGCTGTCGGCAGTCGGGCCGTTGGAGCAGAGGACAGACTAGCAGATGACGGCGGTGGTCCCCGGGACGCTCCCCCACACACACCCCAGACAGCCCCAGACTCAAATGAGGAGTTTGAAAGCAGCCGAGCAGGCGGGGCCTTCGGGTTCCCGGGCGGCAGGCTGTGCAGAGGCTCGGCCGCCCTGGGAGACGTGGAAGGAGGAGCGCCCCCACCAGAGCCCATCTGGACTGGCCGGCGCTGAGCAGGGGAGGGTCATGGGAGCTCAGACGAGGCTGAG
>NW_028055655.1:0-8711 GCF_054177405.1 Leptonychotes weddellii
CCCACCCCCCACTCCAGTAACCCTCAGTTTGTTTCCTGCAATTAAGAATTCCTCATATCAGTGAGATCATATGATACATGTCTTTCTCTGTTTGACTTATTTCACTCAACATAATACCCTCCAGTTCCATCCACGTCGTGAGCGCTTTCCCCCTAAGGTCAGGAACGCGGCAGGGATGTCCACTATCACCACTGCTATTCAACATAGTATTGGAAGTCCTAGCCACAGCAAACAGAACCCAATGGATTCTTTTTGGACCTTTTGAAGAATTTAAAATAATTAAATAATTTCTTCTTGATACTCTCTCCGTTGGCTTCCATGAATTCATATTCGAAGGTTCTTCTACTCCTCCTCTACAGATTAATTCTCTGACCCGTATGCTGATTTCATGTTTTGTGCCCATCTTTTGGCTAACAATTATTAAGCTCTTACTACCTGTGTGGTAGGCACATGTGCTAAGCACTTTACACTTAACCAAGCACTTAATCCCCACAAGAGCCTCTAAAGAAATAGTAGCAATGATAGCAGCTTACATTTATTGAGCACTTATGTAATAGACACTGTTCACTTTAGATATTTGCCTCACACAACAACACTATAGTAGGCACTTATTATTTCTACTTAATGGGCTAAGCAAGCTGAGAGCCTTAGAGAGATTAAGTAATTTGGCAATGGTCACTCAGTTAAGGAGTGTTGAGCCAGGATTCATACTCAGGCAGAATGCCTCCAAAGCTCATGCTCTGGGTCATCTGCTGTATCTCTCTAGAGTACATATTAGTATAACTCTCATTTTATGTATGAAGAAACTAACATGGCTAATAAATGGTGAAGTCTGCCCCAACCACTTACACAGCTTTTTTAATGTTTGTATTCTTCAGGTTACATCCTTTTCATTCTTCATGTTCTCCCTGGGTTGTCTTATCTACTTCCAAGATTTCAAATACTATTTATATGCTGTTATTATTCTGCATTAGTATGCAGAATATTCCACATCTCTATTCCACGTCATGGAGCAAACAGTTAATTACTCAATGATCATCTCCACAGAGATATCTCAAAGGCACCTCAAATTAAATATGTCAAAAACTAAACTTGTCTTTTACTTTAATATTACTCATTTCTTTTATATTCCCTGTTGGAGTGAATGGCATCATCATCTAAATAGACACTGATTATAAAAAAAACTAGGAATTATACCCAAGACCCTGCCTCCTCCTTTACTTCTCCAACCTCATTTTTATAACCTTACATCAGGCGCATACCATTTCTTGTCTGGACTGCCCTTCAATCTACCATCACAATGCCATCAGAATTTATTTTTTCAATGTGAACATTCACATTGTCAACCACTAGGCTAGCATCTTTTCATTAAAACATAAAACAGATCTTGTTACTCTCCTATTCAAAATATCTTCAATTGGTTCCCACTGTGTAAAGTCCTAACTTCTGAGTACTGCATACAAGACCTTTATGTATCCACACCATCATTTTCAACTTCATTTCTTGTGATGCCTGTCCTTATAGCCTACTGAACTTGTTGTAGTTCCTTCTGCTTAGAACACCCAATTGAGCCTTTTCAACCTAGTAAATGCTTGACATTAGCTGAAAGGTAACCATCTCTATGAAATCTTCCTGACACCACCTCCTTTTTCTCTTCCAAGTCAGAAATGTCCAAAACTCTTGTGGGTTTCAACTGCAGAGTTTCACCTATCTGTTTAAAAGTTTATCTCACAACTCAATTTTAAAATGGGCAAAGGATCTGAATAGACATTTCTCCAAAGAAGATATACAAAAATGACCAACAGCACATGAAAAGATGCTCTCAATATTACTAGTCATCAGGAAAATGCAAGTCAAAACACAATGAGATATCTCTTCACACCCAATGGAATGCCTATAATCAAAAAGGTGTATAATAACAAGTACTGGTGATGATACAGAGAAACTGGAGCCCTCATACATTGCTGGTGGGGATGTAAAAAGGTGCAGCCAAATAGTTTGACAGTTACTCAGAAGGTTAAACATAGCACTACCATAGGATCCAGCATTTCCACTCCTCAGTATATACCCAAGAAAAGTGAAAACACATGTCCATACAAAAAACATGCACATCAATGTTCATAAGAGTATTATTCGTAATAGCCAAAAAGTGGAAACAATCCAAATATCTATCACCTCATAAATGGGTAACCTAAAGGTGGCATATCCATATAATGGAGTATTATTCAATGTAAAAAGGAATAACATACTGATACATGCTACAACATGGTTGAATTTTGACAACATTATGCTAAGTCAAAGAAGCCAGTCACAAAAGGTCATACAATGTATGATTCCATTTACATGAAATGTTCAGAATAAAAAATCCAAGGAAACACAAAGTATATTAATGGTTTCCAGGAGCCAAAGGCAAAGAGGGTGGGGGATGACTGCTAATGGGTATGGGGTTTCTTTTTGGGGTGATGAAAATGTCTTGAAATTAGATAGTATGTGACGGTTTCACAACTCTATGAATATACTAAAAGTCATTGAATTACATTTTTAAAGGATGAATTTTCTTTTTTTTATTAACATAATGTATTATTTGTTTCAGGGGTACAGCTCTGTGATTCATCAGTCTTACACAATTCACAGCACTCACCATAGTACATACCCTCCCCAATATCCATCACCCAGCCACCCCATCCCTCCCAACCCCCCTCCACTCCAGCAACCCTCAGTTTGTTTCCTGAGATTAAGAGTCTCTTATGGCTTGTCTCCCTCTCGGGTTTCATCTTGTTTAAAGGATGAATTTTCTGATACATAAATGATCTCAACAAAGCTGTTATTAAAAAAAAAGAATTAATAATTTGTATGAAAGAAAAAGTTTGAAAATATAGGATCCATGGAGGCAGAGAGAAGTATTAAAGGAAGTCTTTGATAGTGTACTAACTACTGCATAAAAGTGAAATTTATAAGAAACTAATTCTTCCATCCAAATTGCAAATTAGGTGAGAATGGAAACTGGTACAGCCACTCTGGAAAACAGTTTGGAGGTTCCTCAGAAAGTTAAAAACCCAGCAATTACACTACTAGGTATTTACCCAAAGTATACAAAAATACAATTTAAAGGGATACATGTACCCTGATGTTTACAGCAGCATTATCAACAACAGCCAAACTATGGGGGCACTTGGTGGCTCAGTTGGTTAAGCATCTGCCTTTGGCTCAGATCATGACCACAGGGTCCTAGAATCAAGCCCTGAATTGGGCTCCCTGCTCAGGGGGGAGCCTACTTCTCCCTCTCCCTCTGCCCCTCCCCCTGCTTGTACATGCGCGCGTTCTCTCTCCGTCAAATAAATAAAATCTTTAAAAAACAACAACAACGAAAACAATAGCCAAACTATGGAAAGAGCCCAAATGTCCATCCATGATGAATGGATAAAGAAGATGTGGTGTGTATATACACAATGGAGTATTACTTAGCCATCAAAAAGAATGAAATCTTGCCATTTGCAGTGACGTGCTACAGTGTATTATGCTAAGCAAAGTAAGTCAGTCACAGAAAGAAAAATACCATATGATTTCACTCATATGTGGAAGATGAACATATGGGAAAGAAAAAAAAAGAAAAAAAGAGAGGGAAGCAAACCATAAGAGACTCTTAAACAATAGAGAACAAACTGAGGGTTGATGGAGGGGAGGTGGGTGAGGGATGGGCTAAACGGTGATGGGTATATTAAGGAAGGCACTTGTTATGATGAGCAGTGGGTGTTGTATGTAAGTGATGAATCACTAAATTCTACTCCTGAAACCAATACTACACTATATGTTAACTAACAAGAATTTAAATAAAAATTTGAAAAGAAAAAAAAAAACAAATTGCAAATTATATTTTTACTCTGCATGTCAATAAACTAAAAACAATTATAATGCACCATCTGTAAGTAAGTATGCTACTAGTTAATCTGCATGTTCTCATTATAATTATTTATTTCCATTACATATAAGGCAACCTAAACTATTTTTAACCACCATGATTTCCATACTTCATTATTTTGGAAAGATCTGTCCCAACAAAAAGACTTAGAGCAAATGTTAATAAATCTGTGAAGAAACACATTTTCAAAGGACAAAAAGATGGTATTTGATGAAATGTTAGCTATTGGGAATACTTGCTATATCTGGCATATTTACTTATTCATTAATAATATTCACTTATATTTTCCAGTAAGCATATGAGAAACCAAATTTTATCAATATCTCTAGGTTGTTTGGGATTTTAATACACTCCATGGCCAAGTAAATTTCATTTAAAAATCAAATTCTAATAGAGTGCAAAATGTTAAATGAATTCACAACCATCATTAGAGTTCTAATTGCATGCTTCATCTAAAGACTGGAGAAGATTGTGCTAAATTATATGGCACGAACTAGTGTTCACTGTTTAGGCTATCCATTAACTGCCAGTCAAACTAATAACAGCAATCTCTTCCCTAATTTTCCTGGTGCAGCTGTTTATAGAATATCCTGGGCGTGTTCACTTCAATAGATACATAATAGTGCAGACATCCACAATGAAAGCTGTATTTTTTTTGTTTTCAAATTTTCCTATAGACTGTATATTTTTTCTACCTTGCATATTCAATCACTTTCTTAAACTAACTGCTTTATATAATCAGTAAATAAACGTAATTGTTATATTGTGGCTTTAAATTTTAAATCTATACTCTGAAGCCCAAATTCCAGGAAAACAAACCAAAAAGAAAAAAAAAAAAGAAAAAAGCCCCAAACATAAAAATCCTTTGTTCTTTTTAAAGTACAAAATAAAAAATCTCCAGCAGAGACTGGTTATGTCTTTACATGTGATTCACCAAAGAATGCCTATGTGACATTTACACTGACATTTCTCAAATGATCTTTGAAAGTTAAATAAATATAATTTCATCAGCACTAACCAATCTGAATATTTACCATGTCTAAGTACATGACTCAGGCATTTCAAATACTCAACACACAAAATACACACACAAAATTATTTTCTGTAATACTGTATGTCAACAATTCAGTCTTTTATAATATTAATTTTTAAAGAATTAAACTTATTGACTGAATCAGTGGTT
This sequence comes from Leptonychotes weddellii, assembly GCF_054177405.1. Classification (NCBI taxonomy): domain Eukaryota; kingdom Metazoa; phylum Chordata; class Mammalia; order Carnivora; family Phocidae; genus Leptonychotes; species Leptonychotes weddellii. Next base: position 5,103 of record NW_028055655.1, read on the forward strand.
GCCAGTATTTTGGATTTCAAAGAATATAAAATTTAAAAAAATTAGGGAGACCCCAATTTGCCAAGGAAGAAAAATATTTTATAAAAGAAAGATCATTGTAATATAAGAAAGGTAGGAAGGACATAAATTCAGAATAAAGGACAATCTTTAATTGATAAGATCTAGGATTAGGAAATCTTTATGCCAGTCTCCTTATTTTTCTCGTTTTGACAAATACTAGTGAAAACTCTGACACAAGCTAGCAGTTGGAACAACTGATCTATATTCCATAAGCTGAAAAAACATTTTTAGGTCACCTTTGCGACCGTGTAAACTCAGTAAGCCTTGAAAATCACCAACTTACAATTCCTGCCTAAGCCTTCTTATTTTTGCCTTAGCATCTGCCAGTTCCACTGACAGATGCTGTCGACTTTCTGTTCGCTTCATGCCTGGAGAACCACAGGGTGACTGCGCAGATGAAGAGGCATGGGGTAAAAAATGAAGACCATCCCGTTCTTCAGAGAGTTCTATGATAGTCTAAGGAAATATAGAAATAAACACAGAATCACTGTTAGTATTCTCCATATCAGAGAACTAAACACATCAACACTATTCACTAAGTCTAAGTACTATCCTATAATATCAAAAACAATTCACTGGTCAAATAGATTTTAATTTTGTGATAGCTCTCTTTTTAAAAAGTTTCATGCAACAGCTCATGGATTAGCTATTTACTAAATAACATTAGAACAAGACTTAATACTTTTTTCCCTTCCTAATTTTTTAATAAAGGAAATCAATTGTGGTAAAATAACTACACTAGAAAGCAACTGTTAGAAAGGCGTAAAAGACCTGTTGACACAGGAAAGAAATCAACCCAAGAGCAATATGTCTACAACTATGCTGTCCAATATGGTAGCCAGTAGCACAAGTGGCTATTTAATTACAAATTTTTAAAAAGATTTTATTTATTTATCTATCTGTCTATTTATTTAGGAGAGAGAGAGAGAGAAAACACGAGCAGGGCAAAGGGGCAGAGGCAGAGGGAGAAGCAGACTCCCTGCTAAGCAAACAGCCCGATGCTGGGCTCGATCCCAGGACCCTGGGATCAGGACCTGAGATGAAGGCAGATGCTTAACTGACAGCCACCCAGGTGTCCCTAATTACAAATTAAAAAGGTTAAAAATACAGTTCCTTAGTCACACTAGCCATATTTTAAGTATATAACAGCCACATGTAGCTAGTGGTTACTGTATTGGACAGAGCAGAAATACAATCTCGCCATCATTGCAGAATTCCACAATATTGCTCTAGAATTGTAGACAAGGATCTCAGAGGAACCTAAGAGAACCTTAGTGGTTTAGTTTAATCTCTTTGTTCTGCAGGTAATGTAACTGAGGCACAGAGACTGATTTGTCCATGATCACAAAACTCATAGTAGCGATGCCAACACTCCAAGGCCAGTCTCTTGACTCCATATCCTATGTTCTCTTTCTTGCAATAGTAGTTGTAATCTGCCATCTCAACATTTCCTTTATTCCTGTCTCTCCATGGGACACAAATCTCATTCTACTTTCCCCATTTCTGAACTTTAAGGGCTACTTAACCTATATTTACCTCACTCAATCATATTCCTCCATTCCTCCAATTTTCCTCTTATTGGAAAATTCTGTTATTCTAAACAATACCTCAGCTTTTCTTTCAAACTTCTCAGGCAAACAGAAATTGTCTTGAGTAGTAATTCCAACCGTCTTACTCCAGGTAGAATAGGTGGGTAACCACCTCAGGACCATGAAATCACCATTTTTGCTTTCTTATCACCAAGTCTTATAATGCCCTCACTAAATCATTACTTTTATCCTTCCTTTTTTTTTTTAAAACCACCCAAAAGAACTCATTTCTTCATCCTTGGGATATATTTCAGCACCTAATCAAGGTCTGCCCAACTACTGCTTTCACAAATTCCAGTATCCCTACTGATAAACCAAAGAACACGACTTCTCAGTCCCTTTTCTGTTTACAACTCTACCTTCACTCCCTATTCAATACATACAGACTTTTCCAATGAAGGAACCATTCCTCTCTTGTGCCTCCTTTACTAGAATTACTCCCATGGCACCATACCTACGCCTGAACCTTTTATCACTCAACTCTTCCTTTCGGCCCAGATTACTCCTGGCTACTCTAGAGTTCTTACGCAGCTTGAAACTACAGTTAAGTGCCTGTCATCCTTACTTTCTAATGTAACACTACCATGCCACTCTGACTACAGCCCACTCTTTGGGAAAAAATAAAAGGGAATGAGTATTTATAGAATTCCAGATAGGGGATTTTCCAACAAGATCTCATCCAATACCATAATCTACAATAGAGGCATTATGTCTATTGTAAAACAATAAGGAAACTGAGGCTCATAAAGATTAACTTAACAAAGTCACACATTTCATGACAGGTATAACAGGAATTCAAATACAAGTTTGATTCAAACACTATGTCATTTTCCCTACCTAATATCATTTTTTTTATTCCTTCTCCAAGGTTATAAAGAACTCTAAAACAAAAAATACACGATCCTACGACACATCTTGCCATCTATTTTCAGTTAAGCTCTTTTCAATACCCATCAATCCTTTAGTTGAAAATCTTGATTTCTTGACAAATTTCTCTACAATGAGTGTTTTAAACATATTTCTTTTCTCTACTTAAGCCTCCACCTGTAAACTGCTATTATCACTTCTGATGAATGACCTCTCCTCCAACTTGTCAAAGAAACAAAACCACCTGAGATTAAATCCTCCATTTTTATGCATCTTTTGCTCCCAATACATATTCCTTATTTCTGGAACATTTTCAACTTCTCTCTTCCTACTGGCTTTTTTCTCCTTGATATTCAAATATATACAAGTGTCTTCTAGCTAAGAAAAAAAAAAAAAAAAGACCACATTTCCTTCTTGTTACCCTTCTACTTCTCTTTCATTGCTACTTTTTGAAGGGTAGTTTATACATTCATTGACACTATTCATCTTATCCACCTACCCAGTATGACCAGCCCAAGTGCCTGTCTCTGTGAATAATGTTACTAGTAATCTCCATAGTAGTCCAAGCTCAGTCTTCATGAAGTTTTATTTATTTATTTTCTTACTGTCTCCATTATCTTTAATCTTGCCTTCTAACATCTCCCGACTCTAATAATAATAGTGCCTGTGCACAGCACTTAATAAATATTTGTTTCATGCACAAATAAATTAGAATTTAATTAAATGCTATCTTATGTTTTTCATTTACAATGTGGTTTTTTCCCCCATAAACCTGATACAATCTTTTTTATACCTCCTCTGTATCTCTGATCTCATTTAGCATAGTACTGAGCCCAAAAACAGCTGCTCAAAATTAGTTAACTGAATGATTCACAAAATGGAAAACTCAAAAGTAGGAAGACACACTACATTTGAGCTTAGTAGGTGGCATTATGGAGATATCGAGAGGTTCCAGATGCCAGTGTACAAGAGAACTATGGGCTGAGAAATATTTTCTAAAAAGAAAAAAGAAAGAAACCTTGTACTAGAAGTTAAGAGTACCCAGAGGCATTTTCCGTTAAAGATTATGTAGACAATTTGACCTTCCTCTAAC